>NC_057795.1:329399596-329399922 GCF_018294505.1 Triticum aestivum | reverse complement strand
TTGTTAGTTTGAAGCACTCCTCTGGTTTGAAGGATAGATACCTTCCTGGGATCAAGTGCATCCTAACTCACCTGCGTAGGATGTACTAATAATGATGATGGAGATGCTGTGCAGAAGCCATATATATATATATATATATATATATATATATATATATATATATATATATATATATATATATATATATATATATATATATATATATATCAGTTAGGCTTCAAGTGCGTACTTGTTAGTTAAACCTATGTATAAGTTGTGACACTAAATACGACTAGTAAGTAGTACAGTAGCAGTACTACTATACGTCGGTCAAATTATTCATCATG
>NC_057795.1:329392391-329399234 GCF_018294505.1 Triticum aestivum | reverse complement strand
AGGCTTCAAGTGCGTACTTGTTAGTTAAACCTATGTATAAATTGTGACACTAAATACGACTAGTAAGTAGTACAGTAGCAGTACTAGTATACGTCGGTCAAATTATTCATCATGTCCACACATTGAATTGACGTGACAACACGCTGCGCGTGAGGTGACACAAGAATCCCGGCGGCGTGTTCGGGTACTCTGGCTTCAGATTTGGAGTACCACTTATCTGTTGAAATCTTTCATCATTCACTTAAAACAGTCGATTGATCATACATTGAGTACCATATAACTAGAATTATCGATGCAAGTCGAATATGGATTGGCCGGTGCTGCCGGCTGGTGTCAAGTTCGATCCCACGGATCAGAAGCTGATCGAGCACCTTGAGGCCAAAGTGAGTGCTGACAGCGTGAGATTTCAGTCTCTCATCGATTTGTTCATACCAACCATCGACAACGAGCACAGCATATGCTACACCCAACCTGAGAAACTTCCAGGTAAGACACCGATCGGCCGTCTACTTGCACAAACATATTCCTTTGTTTATAGCTCTATTTTTCTTTTTAGACGCTGACCTAGTGAAGCAATTACAATTTGACAGTAAATAAAAAGTGAAACAAGTGACTGCAACATGCCAAAGATGTTATGAAAATGCCAACTACGACTAAAACCTGTATTCCACAATACTGCAGGTATCACACTGAGTGGCCTAAGGAAGCAATTCTTCCAGCGCAATTCCAGGGCGTTCAAAATGGGCACGTGGACACGTCGCAAGATACAGTCGGAGTGCGGCATGCACGCGATGTGGCCCAAGACCGGCAATACCTTGCCGGTGATGGTCAACGGCCGGCAGACGGGCAGCAAAAAAGGTTCTGGTGCTGCACACCAACAAGAACTTCGACCAACAGACGACCAACTGGGTGATGCACCAGTACCACCTCGGGGACCTGGAGCAAGATAAGGAGCGGGAACTGATCCTCTGCAAGATTTTCTACCAGACGAACACTAGGGCCAGGAGTAAAAAGATTATAAGTTAGTTAGGTATTGGTAGTTGTACTACCTTGTCGTCCGCAAGTTGGTATTGTTGTTAACGATCTTTTGGTATGAACTTGCATTTGCTTCCAACCATCATCCCGAGGGTCGGCGTGGATATAAAGCTGAATCATTTGTTTCGAAACGAATTTGCGGGCACCTGATTTTTATTTGATGGGTAGCATAAGCACCCGCCGTTCGAATTCCCTGTTCTCCAATTTTTTCGAAACAAGTGCATGCACTTATTATCACGACAAAAAAACAATATCCGTGCTACATCCCAGTTATCAGTCTGTACTTGCAGAATTCTCTCGTTTATTGAGCACGTATATTGTTTTTCAGGTCGAGCAAGTTTCAACTGGGCTACAGACTGCCCAGGGTTGGGTTTATTTTTAACAGGCCCAGCCCATGATGACAACGGGGCACAAAGATCCAGCAGGTATCTACTGGCCTCTGGCCCACCAACGTTAGTTATATTTTGTCTTACAACATCCGCAGGCAGGTTTTTTTACTGAATCAAACACACAGCCCAGTTCTATTTTCCTCTTGAAACGCATGTCCTACATCCGTTTTCTAATCTCTACCTATAGTTTTACTAGTTCATATACACGTATCATTATATTGAAAACACATGAAATTCCCTTTTCATATTTACATCCTTATTTTTGTTGTTTTTTTTCACCCAGCGCTGATTTTTTTACCACTAGTTTTCCCTTAAACCAACTCAATTGTCCCACGTCTTATTTGCTCACAAAAACGAAACATTTTTTTGGCAAATCAATAAGTTCTTAAAAAATGTTTATCATTTCGGGATTACAACAGTTCGGACTCCATCAAAATATGCAAAATAAGGTTAAACTTTTTGACCGTGATCCTGGGCAGAAAATGGGCTGTAATAAATTACTTAAGAATTAGCAAATGGGCTGCAAATTATAAAAAATAGCAAATGGGCTTTATGTTCTCTGCCACAGATTTGGAGGCTGACTTGTGGGCCTACCAAGTTCATGCGTACACAAGGTTTCGCAAAAAAGAAACTTAGTCAACAATAGACTCTACCAGCGTCAGACCGTTAGATGTCAATCTAACTGCAATCGTGCTTCTTCAGTCTCTGATCTTCCTGCCCCAGCCGCCCAAACCAGCGCCGTCGGAACCGCCTGCTCCCGCCTCCCCTGGCCGGCAGTACTGCCGGGCACGCCTCACAGCCCCATCATACTCGCATCCCTGGCCTGTCTATCCCTCTACTCACCCACACCTCCTGTTATTTTCTGGCGACGGCAGCCGAACCACTCAACCCTCGTACTCTCCACCGCGTGGGCAGCCACTGTCGTGTCTTCCCCAGCTCCGTGTCGTTCCCTTCATAGGCCTCGCCGTCGTCCACTGCCCTGGTGCTCTCAGCGTGGCGTGATCAACAATGTCCATCCAACGGCCGTAGTGCTTCTTCAACCTCTGGTCTTCTTGCCCCAGCCGGCCAAAGCAGCGCTGGTCGTGCCGCATGCTCCTGCCTCCCGTGGCCGGCTATGCTGCCGCGGAGGCCTCACTGTCCCAATACTACTCCCACCGCTTGCCAGGCCATCCCTCCACTCACCCACTCCCCCTGTTATTCGGTGGCGACGGCAGCCTCACACTGCAGCCGAACCAATGAACCCTCGTGCTCCTCTCCGCGTGGGCATCCACTACCGCGTCTTCCCCGGCTCCGCGTCGTCCCCTTCCTAGGCCTTGCCGTCGTCCACCGCCGTGGTGCTCTCAGCGCGGCGTGGTCAATGTGGTCAACGACCGACTTCCATCGGAAGAGTACTGTATGTGGAGAGGCTGACAGCTGGGTCCACGGCAGCCGCAAGGAAGTGCCTCCTTATTACGTGCAAAATAATTATTCCTCCACCTGACAGCGGGGAACCACCGGACGGGCCACCAGTATTTCGCGGAAAAAACATTTCCCCCAACTGCTGGGACCCACCGGACGGGCCACCGTATTTCGTGAAAAAAAACATTTGCCCCTGACTGCTGGGACCCACCGGACGGACCATCGTATTTCGTGAAAAAATGTTCCCCCCGCTGCCAGCTCGGACCCACCGAAAGTGCCTCCTTATTACGCACAGAAAAATGAATACTCCCCCTGCTAGCTGGGACCCACCATGGTGGGAGACTGACTTGTAGGCATACTAAGTTGACGGGGACGGAGGGCTTTGTCAACTTAGTCAATATGAACGATTCTAGCTCCAGTGACCGTACGATGTCCATCCAACGGCCATCGTGCTTCTTCAATCTCTGCTCTTCCTGCTCCAGCCGCTCAAACAAGCGTCGGCGGGACTGCCTGCTCCCTCCTCCCCGCGGCCGGCTGTGCTGCCGCGCAGCCCTCACCGCCCCACCGTACTCCCATCGCTGGCCTAGCCATCCCTCTACTCACCAACACCTGTTGTTATTCTCCGGCAACGGCAGACGAACCAGTAAACCCTCGTACAGTCGTACTCCCCTCCACATGGGAAACAACTGCCGAGTCTTCCCTGCCTCCGTGTCGTTCCCTTCCTAGGCCTCGCCGTCATCCACCGCACTGGTGCTCTCGGCGCGGCCTGGTCAACGTGGTCAACAACCGACATGCATCCTTATTATGAACCAAAAAATGAATACCCCGTGCTAGCTGGGACCCACCATAGTGGGTGGCTGACTTGTGGGCCTACTAAGTTGACGAGGACGGAGGGCTTTATCTACTTAGTCAATATGAACGGTTCTAGCTCCAGTGACCGTACGATGTCCATCCGACGGCCATAGTGCTTCTTAACCCTCTGGTCTTCTTGCTCCGGCCGCCCAAAGCAGCGCCGGTCATGCCGCGTGCTCCTGCCTCTCGTGGCCGGCTGTGATGCCGCGGAGGCCTCACCGCCCCTACTACTCCCACCGCTGGCCCAGGGTATCCCTCTACTCACCCACACCCCCTGTTATTCTGTGGCGACAGCAGCCTCACTCCGCAGCCGAACCAGTGAACCCTCGTACTCCTCTTCGCGTGGGCATCCACTGCCGCGTCTTCCCGGGCTCCGCGTCGTCCCCTTCCTAGGCCTCACCATCGTCCACCGCCTTGGTGCTCTCGGTGCAGCATGGTCAATATGGTCAACGACCGACTTCCATCGGAAGAGTACTGTACGTGGAGAGGCTGACAGCTGGGTCCAAGGCCACAGCCCAGTTTTTTTTGTGATTTGCCAAGTAAGTCGCTTTGTCAGGCCTGTTGGGCTGCAAATCTTTCAAGACAAGGAGAGCTTCATTCGGCTGGCCGAGAAAATGGCCTATCGGTAATGAGAAATGGGATGTACATTTTTAAAACACATCAAACCGGCAATTAGTTTCAAATATCTTTTTTTCATTTCGAGATTTTAAATTACATTAATTTTTATGCGTGGAGAATTTGTTGGATTTTATATTGATATACATTTATTTTTAAAATCAGTTTGAATGTGAGTCGAAATTTCGGGATTAAAAACAGTTCGGACCGCACCGAAATATGCAAAATTTCGTATAATTTTTTAACCGTGGCCACAATATGGGCTGTAATGCTAACAAAAAGAATATGGGCTCCAAAAAAACCCTTAAGAATAGCAAATGGGCTGTAAATTATTACAAATAATGGCATATGGGTTGTATGCTTTTTTCCATAGATTTGAGGTTTTCCTAAAAAAAGGTTGACGCACAAGCAGTGACTGTTGGATGTCCATCCAATGGCCGTCGTGCTTCTTCAACCTCTGCTCTTCCTGCTCCAGCCGCTCAAACAAGCGCCGGCGGGACTGCCTGCTCCCTCCTCCCCGCGGCAGGCTCTACTGCCGCGCAGGCCTCACCGCCCCACCGTACTCCCATCGCTAGCCTAGCCATCCCTCTACTCACCCACACCTGCTGTTATTCTCTGGCGACGGCAGACGAACCAGTAAACCCTCGTATAGGCGTACTCCCCTCCGCGTGAGAAACAACTGTCGAGTCTTCCCTGCCTGTGTGTCGTTCCTTTCCTAGGCCTCGCCGTCGTCCACCGCCCTAGTGCTCTCGGCGCGGCCTGGTCAACATGGTCAACGACCGACATGCATCTGAAGTGGATTGTACGTGGAGAGGCCGACAACTGAGTCCACGGCCACACGCAAGGAAATGCCTCCTTATTACGTGCAATATAATGATTCCTCCACCTGACATCATGGACCCACCGAAAGGGCCTCTGTATTTCGCGAAAAAAACGTTACCGCCACTGACAGCTCGGACCCACCAGCTATATCTTCGCATGCAAGGAAGTGCCTCCTTATTACGAAAAAAATGAATACTCCGCCTGTTAGCTGGGACCCAGTATAGTGGCATGCTGACTTGTTGTCCTACTAAGTTGACGGGGACGGAGGGCTTTGTCAACTTAGTCAATAATATGCACGATTCTAGCTCCAGTGACCGTACGATGTCCATCCAACGGCCATAGTGCTTCTTCAACCTCTGGTCTTCTTGCTCCAGCCGCCCAAACCAGCGTCGGTCGTGCCTCGTGCTCCTGCCTCCCGTGGCCGGCTGCGATGCGGCGGAGGCCTCACCGCCCCCTACTACTCCCACCGTTGGCCAGGCCATCCCTCTACTCACCCACACGCCCTGTTATTCTGCGGCGACGGCAGCCTCACCCTCGTACTCCTCTTCGCGTGGGCATCCACTGCTACTTCTTCCCCGGCTCCGCGTCATCCCCTTCCTAGGCCTCGCCGTGATCCACCGCCGTGGTGCTCTCAGCGCGGCGTGGTCAATGTGGTCAACGACTGACTTCCATCGGAAGAGTACTGTGCGTGGAGAGGCTGACAGCTGGGTCCACGGCGGCCGTAAGGAAGTGCCTCCTTATTACGCGCAAAATAATTATTCCTCCACCTGACAGCAGGGACCCACCGGATGGGCCACCAGTATTTCGCGAAAAAAATGTTTCCCCCCTGACTGCTGGGATCCACCAGCTACATCTTCGCAGGGAAGGAAGTGCCTAACAGTCGGGACCCAGCTAGTCTTTTTTTAGGTAGGGACCCACCTGGTCGAATTGTACGTAGCGTTGTCATTCTGGTCGCGAAAGTGTACGTACATACTGGTCGATGTAGAGGCACGCATGTGTCATACTAGAGGCGCGCACGTGTCGATGTAGAGGCGTGCACGTAGCATGTACACGTACGTACAGCGGCGAGGGTGCAAGAAAGAAAATACGGCCACGTACGTACATATGGGAAGGGTCTCGAACGCCTACTCGCGCATACGTACATGGCTGGGTCGGAACGGAAAAACAACATCGTCGTCGTGTTCATGGGGAGGCAACGGAATGCGTCCTGTTCATGGGGAGGCAACGCAATGCGTCGTGTTCATCGGGAGGCAACGCAATGCGTGGGAGCCAACCGGCTTGGACGGCAATGGAAACAAGGCCTGGCTTACCGCAGAACGGAGGAAATGGCCTTGTGTTCGACCGGCCACGTTCGGAACGGGGTCCTGTTGATCGGGAGGGGTGTGGCATACCGCAAAACGGAGGAAATGGACCTCCTACAGTCGAAACGGGGGTCCTGTTGATCGGGAGGGGTGTGGCGTACCGCAAAACGGAGGAAACGGACCTCCTACCGTCGAAACGGGGGTCCTGTTGATCGGTAGGGTGTGGCATACCGCAAAACGGTCGAAACGGACTTGTGTTGGAGCGCTACGGTCGAAACGGGGGGAGGGGTGTGGCATACCGCAAAACGGGACTCCACGGGATACTGTTCATCTCCACCGTCGACCTCCTCCAGCCTCCACGGGCTACCGTCGACCTCCTCCAGCCTCCACGGGCTCCTGTTCATCCAGCCTCCACCGCGCGCTACTCCACC
>NC_057795.1:329342594-329391975 GCF_018294505.1 Triticum aestivum | reverse complement strand
CATCGATCGATCGCTCGGGTTCAGTAACACGTAGCCTGCAGTGCAATCGCTCGGGTTCAGTTAGAGCCCAACGCCTCGCTCGGGTTCAGTTAGAGCCAATGCCTCGCACACACGCGCGTACCTATACGAGAGAAACGCGCATCGCTCTCCCACCGTGACCGGCAACTCCCCGAAATTTTCCTCCCCCTCACTTCTACCACGGTTTTTTCCGTCATGGACGGCCCAAAGAATGTCATGCAGCTGCGTCTCCAGCCCGCCCAGGACGAAAAGCCCATTTTCTGTCATGATTTTTTTGTCATAGAAGTAGGATCCCACCACATCTATGATGACATCGGGTTTTGTCACAATTATCGTCATAGAAGCGTCATATGTATGACAGAAAAAAATTTCGTTCGGCCCAAAATGTCACGGATGTGTCTTTTTTTTGTAGTGTATCCTACTCATGCTTGCATTCAATGTTGGTTAATCTCAATGCATGTTTATGACCATTGTCGCTCTCTAGTTGGTCGCTCCCCAGTCTTTTTCTAGCCTTCACTTGTACTAAGCAGGAATACTGCTTGTGCATCCACTTCCATCAACCCAAAGTTGTTCCATATGAGTCCACAATACCTTCCTTTATGCGACATTTACCTAACATTCCAAGTAAATTTGCATGTGCCAAACTCTAAACCTTCAACTAATAGTCTGTTTTGTATGCTCAAATTGCTCATGTACCAACTAGGACTGTCAATATCTTCCATGCTTGGTGGGTTATTCTCACGACGAGTGGACTCCGCTCATCATTCATGAGAAAATGGTTGGTAACTGGGATGCCCAGTCCTATGCTTAAATCGAATCAAAATAACTGCAAACAAAACTCACCCAGGACTGTTGTTAGTTGGACGGTACCCGTAGTTTCGGACCAGCCGTGGAATGTGCTTGTTGGTGGTAGGGGAGTATAAACTTTACCATTCTGTTTGGGAACCGCCTATAATGTATGTAGCATGGAACATATAGAGATCTCTTGGTTGTTATGTTGACAATGAAAGCAATGCCGACAAAATATTATTCCTCTCTATTTCAAAAACTAGAGCACTGGCACCTCTGCGAATCCCTGCTTCCCTCTGCAAAGGGCCTATCTATTTACTTTTATTGCCGAATCATCACCCTCTTATAAAAAGCACCAGTTAGAGAGCACTACTGTCATTTGTATGCATTGTTATTAATTTATATTGAGTATGACTGGATCTCTTTTACCATGAATTACAATGTCTAGTCAGTCCTTGATCTTCAGGAGTGCTCTGCATTCATGTTTTGCTGTCTCAGAAAGGGCTAGCGAGATACCACCTTGTTATATCATATCATGATTGTTTTGAAAAAGTGTTGTCATCCGAGATTTTTTATTATTGCTCGCTACTTGATTATGCCATTGATATGAGTAAATGTGAGACCTAAATGTTATTGTGAATATGATTAGTTCATGATCTTTGCTGAAAACTTGAATGCTGGCTTTACATATTTGCAACAACAAGATCAAAAAGAGTTCGTAAAAGTTTGTCTTTATCACTTTCAGTTTGTCAACTGAATTGCTTGAGGACAAGCAATGGGTTAAGCTTGGGGGAGTTGATACGTCTCCACCGTATCTACTTTTCCAAACACTGTTACCCTTGTTTTGGACTCTAACTTGCATGATTTGAATGGAACTAACCCGGACTGACGTTGTTTTCAGCAGAATTGCCATGGTGTTATTTTTGTGCAGAAATAAAAGTTCTCGGAATGACCTTAAACTTCACGGAGATAACTTTCAAAATAAATAAAAAATATTGACGAAGGAATCAACTGAAGGGGGACCACACCCTGGCCACAAGGGTGGGGGGCGCGCTCACCCTCCTAGGGCACACCCTCTGTCCTTGTGGGCCCCCTACCTCGAGCGACCTCAACTCCAACTCCATATATTCACGTTCGGGGAGAAAAAAATCAGGGAGAAGGATTCATCGCGTTTTACGATACGGAGCCGCTGCCAAGCCTTGATCTTCCTCGGGAGGGCAGATCTGGAGTCCGTTTTGGGCCCCGAAGAGGGGAAATCGTCGCCATCGTCATCATCAACCATCCTCCATCACCAATTTCATGATGCTGACCATCGTGCGTGAGTAATTCCATCATAGGCTTGCTGGACCGTGATGGGTTGGATGAAATTTACCATGTAATCGAGTTAGTTTTGTTAGGGTTTGATCCCTAGTATCCACTATGTTCTAAGATTGATGTTGCTATGACTTTGCTATGCCTAATGCTTGTCACTAGGGCCCAAGTGCCATGATTTCAGATCTGAACCTATTATGTTTTCATGAATATATTTGTGTTCTTAATCCTATCTTGCAACTAATAGTCACCTACTACGTGTTACGATCCGGCAACCCTGGAGTGACAATAGTCGAGACACTTCCCGGTGATGACCGTAGTTTGAGGAGTTCATGTATTCACTAAGTGCTAATGCGTTGGTCCGGTTCTCTATTAAAAGGAGGCCTTAATATCCCTTAGTTTCCAATAGGACCCCGCTGCAACGGGAGGGTAGGACAAAAGATGTCATGCAAGTTCTTTTCCATAAGCACGTATGACTATATTCAGAATACATGCCTACATTATATTGATGAATTGGAGCTAGTTCTGTGTCACCCTATGTTATAACTGTTGCATGATGAATGCCATCCGACATAATTATCTCTCATTAATCCATTGCCTACGATCTTGTTTCATATTGATCTTTGCTCAGTTACTTTTCCATTGCCACTGTTACGATTGCTACAAAACTGCTACTGTTACTTTTGCCACTGTTACCGTTACTTCCATATTACTTTGCTACTAAAAACTTTACTGTAGATATTAAGTCTTTCAGGTGTGGTTGAATTGACAACTCAGCTGCTAATACTTGAGAATATTCTTTCGCTCCCCTTGTGTCGAATCAATAAATTTGGGTTGAATACTACCCTCGAAAACTGTTACGGTCCCCTATACTTGTGGGTTATCATACACTCAGATCGGATATGAACTCTTTCATCCAGACTCCTTCATGTGCTGCCTCCGGAGCAGCTATGTGCTTCGCTTCACACGTAGATCCCGCCACGATGCTCTACTTGGAACTGCACCAACTGACAGCTCCACCATTCAATATAAATACGTATCCGTTTGTGACTTAGATTCATCGGGATCAATGTTGAAGGTTGCATCGTTGTAACCATTTACGACGAGATCTTCGTCACCTCCATAAACGAGAAACACATCCTTAGTCCTTTTCAGGTATTTCAGGATGTTCTTGACCATTCTCTAGTGATCCACTCCTAGATTACTTTGGTACCTCCTTGCCAAACTTATGGCAAGGCACACATCATGTCTGGTACACAGCATAGCATACATGATAGAACCTATGACTGAGGCATAGGGAATGACTTTCATTTTCTCTCTATCTTCTGAAGTGGTCGAGCTGTGAGTCTGATTCAACTTCACACCTTGTAATACAGGCAAGAACCCTTTCTTTGACTGATCCATTTTAAACTTTTTTCAAAATTGTGCCTTGTGGAAGTCCTATTAAGCGTATTGATCTATCTCTATAGATCTTAATGCCCAATATATAAGACGCTTCATCGAGGTCTTTCATTGAAAAGTTCTTATTCAAGTATCCTTTTATGCCGGCCAGAAATTCTATATCATTTCCAATGAACAATATGTCATCCACATACAATATTAGAAATTCTATAGAACTCCCACTCACTTTCTTGTAAATACAAACTTCACCATAAGTCTGTATAAAACCATATGCTTTGATCACCTCATCAAAGCATATATTCCAACTCCGAGATGCTTGCACCAGTCCATAGATGGATCGCTGGAGCTTGCACACTTTGTTAGCACCTTTAGATCGACAAAACCTTCTGGTTGCATCATATACAACTCTTCTTTAAGATATCGATTAAGGAATGCAGTTTTGACATCCATTTGCCAGATTTCATAATTATCAAATGCAGCAATTGCTCACATGATTCGGACAGACTTAAGCATCGCTACGGGTGAGAAAGTCTCATCCTAGTCAACTCCTTGAATTTGTCGAAAACCTTTTGCGACAAGTCGAGCTTTATAGACAGTAACATTACCATTAGCATCAGTCTTCTTCTTGAAGATCCATTTATGCTCTATGGCTTGCCAATCATCGGGCAAGTCCACCAAAGTCCACACTTTGTTCTCATACATGGATCCTATCTCAGATTTTATGGCCTCAAGCCATCTGTCAGAATCTGGGCTCATCATAGCTTCTTCGTAGTTCATAGGTTCGCCTTGGTCTAGTAACATGAGTTCCAGGATGGGATTACCATACCACTCTAGTGCGGATCGTGTTCTGGTTGACCTACAAGGTTTAGTAGTAACTTGATCTGAAGTTTCATGATCATTATCACTTGCTTCCTCTCTATTTGGCGTAGGCATCATAGGAACAGTTTTCTCTGATGTACTACTTTCCAATTCGAGAGAAGGTACAATTACCTCATCAAGTTCTACTTTCCTCCCACTCACTTCTTTCGAGAGAAACTCCTTCTCTGGAAAGGATCCATTCTTAGCAATAAAGATCTTGCCTTCGGATATGTGGTAGAAGGTGTACCCAATTGTTTCCTTAGGGTATCCTATGAAGACGCACTTCTCCGATTTGGGTTCGAGCTTATCAGGCTAAAGCCTTTTGATATAAGTGTCACAACCCCAAACTTTAGGAAACGACAACTTAGGTTTCTTGCACTACAAAAAAAAAGACACATCCGTGACATTTTGGGCCGAACGAATTTTTTGTCGTACTTATGACACTTCTATGACGATAATTGTGACAAAACCCGGTATCATCATAGATGTGGTGGGCTCCTACTTCTATGACAAAAAATCATGAAAGAAAATGGGCTTTTCATCCTGGGCGAGCCGGAGACGCAGCTGCATGACATTCTTTGGGTCGTCCATGATGGAAAAAACCGTGGTAGAAGCAAGGGCGAGGAAAATTTCAGGGAGTTCCCGGTTACGGTGGGTGGTCGGGGGCCAAGTGATGTGTGTTTCTCTCGTACACGCGTCTATGCAAGGCGTTGGCTCTAACTGAATCCGAGCGAGGCGTTGGGCTCTAACTGAACCCGAGCGATTGCACTGTAGGCTATGCATTACTGAACCCGAGCGATCGATCGATGGCTGTTAACTGAACCCGATTGAGCGATTCCTTCACTACTGCTACTAACTGAAGCCGATCGATGCTGCCTTTGGATGAACAGTGAGCGTTGCGGGGAGGGGGGGTTGGATGAACAGTGAGCGGTGGGGGTGGATGAACAGGACCCCGTGGCGTTGCCTCTGGATGAACATGACCCTGATTGATCGAGTCGGTTGGGGCTGGATGAATAGGACCCCGTGGAGGGCTGGATAAACAGGACGACCCCGTGGAGGGCTGGATGAACAGTAGATGGTGGAGGGGTGCTCGTGGAGGGGTGGTTGAATAGTAGCCGGTGGAGTAGCGCGCGGTGGAGGCTGGATGAACAGGAGCCCGTGGAGGCTGGAGGAGGTCGACGGTGGAGATGAACAGTATCCCGTGGAGTCCTGTTTTGCGGTATGCCACACCCCTCCCGATGAACAGGACCCCCGTTTCGACCATGGCGCTCCAACACAAGTCCGTTTCGTCCGTTTTGCGGTACGCCACACCCTTCCCGATCAACAGGATCCCCGTTACGACCGTAGGAGGTCCGTTTCCTCCGATTTGCGGTACGCCAGACCCCTCCCGACGAATAGCATCTCGTTTCGAACATGCACGGTCAAACACAAGGCCGTTTCCTCCGTTCTGCGGTACGCCAGGCCTCGTTTCCATCGCCTATTCCATCCAAGCTGGTTGGCTCCCAAGCGTTCCGTTGCCTCCCGATGAACACAACGCATTCCATTGCCTCCCCATGAACACGACGCATTCTGTTGCCTCCCCATGAACACGACAACGACGCTGTTTCTCCGTTCCAACCCATCCATGTACACGAGCCCTGGCCGTACGTATGCGCGAGTAGGCGTTTGAGACCCCACCCGTATGTACACATACGTGGCCGTATTTTCTTTCTTGCACACTGGCCGTTGTATGTACGTGTACATGCTACGTGCGCGCCTCTACTACGACACGTGCGCGCCTCTACATCGACCAGTATATATGTATGTACACGTTCGCGACCAGAATGACAACACTACGTACGCTTCGACCAGGTGTGTCCCGACTGTCAGGCACTTCCTTGCGTGCAAAGATGTAGCTGGTGGGTCCTAGCAGTCAGGGGGGCGAATCGTTTTTTTTACCCGGACGCACTTCCTTGCGCGCAAAGATGTAGCTGGTGGGTCCCAGCAGTCAGGGGGCGAATCATTTATTTTGACCGTAATATGGACGCACTTCCTTGCGTGTGAAGATGTCGCTGGTAGGTCCCAGCAGTCAGGGGGAAACGTTTTTTTTCACGAAATACGGTGGCCCGTCCGGTGGGTCCCTACTGTCAGGTGGAGGAATCATTATTTTCCGCGTAATAGGGAGGCACTTCCTTGTTGCGGCCATGGACCCAGCTGTCAGTCTCTCCACGTACAGTCCACGTCCGATGAAAGTCGTACCTTGACCACGTTGACCACGCCGTGCCGAGAGCACCAGGGCGGTGGACGACGGCGAGGCCTAGGAAGGGGAAGACGCGGAGCCGGGGAAGACGCGGCAGTGGAAACCCACGCGGAGAGGAGTACGAGGGTTCACTGGTTCGGCTGCGGTGTGAGGCTCCCTTCGCTGCAGAATAACAGGGGGTGTGGGTGAGTAGAGGGATGGCCTGGCCAGCGGTGGGAGTAGTAGGGGGAGGTGAGGCCTCCGCGGCATCACAGCCGGCCACGGGAGGCAGGAGCACGCGACACGACTGGCGCTGGTTTGGGCGGCTGGAGCAAGAAGGCCAGAGGTTGAAGAAGCACTAGGGCCATTGGATGGACATCGTACGGTCACTGGAGCTAGAATCGTTCATATTGACTAAGTTGACAAAGCCCTCCGTCCCCGTCAACTTAATTGGCCCACAAGTTATCCTCCCACTATGGTGGGTCCCAGCTAGTAGGGGGTATTCATTTTTTTGTGTGTAATAAGGAGGCACTTCCTTGCGTGCGAAGATATAGCTGGTGGGTCCGACCTGTCAGCGGGGGGAACGTTTTTTTCGCGAAGTACAAAGGCCCTTCCGGTGGGTCCCAGCTATCAGGTGGAGGAATCATTATTTTGCGCGTAATAAGGAGGCATTTCCTTGTGTGCGGTCGTGGACCCAGCTGTCAGCCTCTCCATGTAAAAGTCCACGTCCGATGGATGTCATTCGTTGACCACGTTGACCAGGCCGCGCCGAGAGCACCATGGCGGTGGACGACGGCGAGGCCTAGGAAGGGAAGGACACGGAGCCGGGGAAGACTCGGCAATGGTTGCCCACGCAGTGGGGAGTACGAGGGTTTACTGGTCCGGTTGCCGTCGCCGGAAAATAAGAGGAGGTGTGGGTGAGTAGAGGAATGGCCTGGCTAGCAATGAAGTAGGGTGGGGCGGTGCGGCCTGTGCGGCAGCACAGCCGGCCACGGGAGGTGGGAGCAGGCAGTCCCACCAGAGCTGGTTTGGGCGGCTGGAGCAAGAAGATCATATATTGAAGAAGCAGCACGGCCATTGGATTAACATCCAACGGTTACTGCTGCTAGAATCGTTTGTGGACTAAGTTGACAAAGCCAAAGTACATGTCAACCTAGTAGACCCACAAGTCAGCCTCCAAATCTGTCCCAAATAGCATACAGCCCGAAATTTCTAGCCAGATTCAAATTAATTTTAAATCTAAATATACCTTAATTTAAATTCAATGAAATTTTACCCGCACAAAAACAATGAAATTTAAAATATCAAAATCCGAAAGAAAACAGTATTTTGGAACTAATTGCCTGTTTGCTGTATTTTTTCATTTTACAACCCATTTATTATTACTTATAGCCCATTTATTATTACTTATAGCCCATTTTCTGGGCAAAATGCATCCCTCCTCATCTTGAAAGATTTCCGGCCCAGCAGGGCATAGAAAAGCAAGTAGGCCTATGTTGGTTATTCTGCAAAAAACAAAATAGCTGGCTAGCCATTTTCAGAAAGGAAAAAAACAAACTGGGCTAGTCATGCGCTAAACATATGAAATAAAAGCCTGGGCTAGACGGTCCATGGGTCCTGCACAACCCAGTTGATACCCTTCTCCGTCCTGAAAAAACAAAATTACTGCGCACGCTGCTGGGTCCCTACTGTCATGCTCACCATGTAGAGTCATCTCCTTATTCCTCTCGGTTGTTGACCATGTTGACAACACCAGAGGGTGGCGCCGCGGTGAGCGAACCAAGGCGGAGGACGATGGTGAGGCCTCGGACGGGAACAAACAGGAGCCAGGGAAGATGCGTAGAGTTTTAGGGTGCGATACCATGATGCGTGCACGGAAGCACAACCAGCCGTGGGAGGCGGGAGCAGGCGGTCCCGCCGGTGCTGGTTTGGCTTTGGAGGCTGAGCAAGAAGAGACTGAAGAAACACGACAGACTTTGAATGTCAATCCAACGGTCAAGGTTGGCACAATCGTTTGTTGACTAAGCGGACACCAAGTAGCATACTTTTTTATATATAGAAAGAAAAGAAAAACTGGGCTCGTTGGCCTGATAACATTCCCAAAACTGCGACCGTTCGATCTTGTGTCGCAACTAAAACTGCGAGGAAAATGCGTTTGTCTGCCGTCCTCCTCACAGGGAACGTTCGCCACATAAGTGACTAGCACCCTTGGTTTTCAACCGAGAGGTCTTGGGTTCGAGTCCCAGGAACTCTCGATTTTGTCCTCCTTCCTTCCTCGCAAAAAAAGGAAAAATCAAAGACTTGGGAAGGCATACAGAACAAGCTAGTGTACCAGTAAAGAGACGTTGCCGAGTTTTAGAAAAAAGAGAGACTTGCTCCTGTAGCTGGTTCGAATCCAAACCTAGACTATGACTATATATAGTGCTATGCTACTCTACAAGTAATGAAACTGACATATCCAACGTTCGCTTCTCCTCTTCTCTACTTACTCTGCCTAGCATCAGAAGCTCTGGCCGCAGCAACCATGCCCGCTGGCTGCTCATCCACCTGCTCTTCAGCAGGCAACAACCAGATATGCGCCAAGTCGCCACCCGTACCATCGCCTGTGGGTCTCATCACACCCCCACCGGCACGCGCACCGCAGCCGATTGCTCATCGCAACCCGCTGTCGTTGGTGTGGTGCCACTGCTGCAAATCACGCAGAGTCATCCATCGCGTCTCAACCACAATCCTCAACCCTGGCCGAGTCTTCTACAAATGCCCGAATCATGGGGTAATAATATGTTTAAGTGTTGTTCTGCTGCTTTCAGTTGCTGATTTTTTTAATAGTTTGGTTGATGATCTTCCAATTTGATTCATGCAGAAAAGGGAAGATTCGTGTGATTTGTATTTCTGGGAAGTTGCTGATGTGGGGGAATGCAACTATGCTGATTATTTGGTTAGCCGAGGAATGCCAATACCAACAGGTTGGGGTGTTGGACAAGTAACTAAAGGAACGGCAGAAGAGGAAGATGCAGAGCAGAAGGTTAAAGATGCAGTTCCTCTGATCATGGCCAAGCAACAGCTGTTGAACGGCCTTGACAGCAATGAGGAGATGAAAGAGCTTGTGAAGATAATGGGCAAAATCGATGTGCTCTGTAGGATGATTGTCTCTTTATTTGCAGTGTATGTAGCACTCGTGATGTATTCAGTGGCTATGACATGAGCACTTTGCTGAAACTAGTAATGAATTAAACCTGTGTAGCAGGCTGGGCGTAGTGTTGTGAACATCTAATGATTTCTATTAACGGAAATCAGGGGTATCCCCTTTTGCTCATAAATAAATAAATAGCAGAGGCCCTGTTGGGTCAGCTTTGTTCTCATTCGTTGACGTCGAGCAAATTGCAGTCCAACAGCAAACTATGGCATCAAATTCAAGTTTCACAGCCAAATATGAGTACAACTAAACAACAATGTCATCTTGTTTTAGTTGTCATACAATCACCAAACACAAATCAGCATACATAACAAGTGATGTAATCACAGCAAAATACTAAACAACATGTTCATCAGGTTTGAGTTGTCATAGCAAACACAATTTCACATAGTAGATAAAAAACGTCTTATAACAAGCAAATACGACAAAAGCAATGTAATCATCATCCGCTGCAGCAGCGTCAACATCTTCGCCATGTATATCAGTCTGAATCGTAATTCCCCACGGTGTCATCTTCTTCTTCGTCCTCAACGTCCTCGAACATTGGCTTCTTCTTGATCAACTCTTGTATGTCCACAGCACGACAGGCAATCTTTTCACCAGCGTCATTGACGTGATGGTTCTCAAAGATATTAGGAACATATGTGTTATCTTGTACATCAAGAGCAGTGTAAGCATCATCTTGTTGTGCAACTTCATTAAACGAATTCCTCTACTCAAATCTTTGCAATACTCTCCAGTCATCGCTACGTGCAAATGTGTCTTCCAAGAAAAATATCTGTGTTGCTTGATTTGCCAAAATAAAAGGCTCGTTGGTCTGGTACGCCGCCTTGACATTGATGGATTTGAAATAATCATCAGCTCTAGGTTTTGCGATCCTGGAAAACAGGTTATACCAACGACAGCACAACAGAACCACACACCGATGATCCACGAAACTGGAGATATACTACAACTGAACAATGTCTGTTATGTTAGCATACATTTCAGTTGTCTCTTTGTCATACGTATCCGTGCTCATGATGGCACTGTTTTGTGTCTTCCTGCCTTCGTCTCGTGCAAGGGTGTTGTAGCGCACATCTCCTACAACGGAAGATTCATAATGTCTTACCCGAGTATCAGGACCCATTGCTAGTGAGTAAAGGGCATCATCAACTACCTGCCCATTCTCCCACATCTTCTTAACCTATGGTTAGAAAATAGACAAGCTGATCATCTTATGTACTCAATATATTAAAAAAACTGATAGTGCAATTCAAAAGCTTACATGGCTCTTGAACCATTTCGCAAATCCTGCCATAACCAGTTTGTCAATGTTTCTTGGAGCGGCAGTAACTCCTTTTTGTAGATGCTGCACAACATAGTGATCGCGTCAAACATCTAAATATATAAGAATGTGCTGCAAGTTTAGTAGATTACGATGTATAAGCTGCAGTACTGCACTTACTTGATATAAGGTAGTATCTCAGGACAGTTATTCAACACATACCAAACCATTTTGTCCAAATCTTTATGTTTGTCCTCTTGTCGACTCTTCCCTGTAACTCGAACAGAATAATCGAAAACATTGAGCCTGGGATTGTCTTCACCCACCTCTTTGCTAAGCTGATCAGCTGTTTCCATGTATTTTGAGCAGAATGTCAATGCTTCTGTAGCAATGTAGGTCTCTGCAATGGAACCCTCGGGTCTAGCTCTATTCCTAACATAGCCCTTGAAAGTGCCTAGCCACCTTTCAATAGGGTACATCTAGCCATACTATACTGGACCTCTAAGTAGTGCCTCATCAGGTAGATGAACAGCCAAATGCACCATCACATCAAAGAAGACTGGAGGATATATCTTCTCAAGGTCGCATAGGATAGTTGGTATCTTGTCTCTAAGACGCTCCAAAGCATCTATCCTGATATTTCTACTGCAGAGTTCCCTGAAGAATTGTCCCAACTCTGCAACTGCTCTGTATAAGTCAGGGCGGCCCAATCCTCTAAGGATAATAGGTAAAACCCTTTGAAGTAGGACGTGGCAGTCATGAGTTTTCAACCCTTGTACCTTGTTTCCATCTGCACTGACTCTCCTTTTAGGGTTGGAAGCAAATCCATGTGGGAATCTCACACGTGGCAGGACCTCGCAGAATTCTTTTCTTTTTACCTTGTCCAAGACGTACACAGCTGGTGCCATATCCCGTGGTTTACCTTCATCTTGCACCTACAAATCCTTTCTGATACCCAGGTGTGTCAAATCAATCCTAGATTTTAAGGTATATTTCGTCTTGCCTTCAATATTAAGAAGTGTGCCGATAATGCTGTCACATATATTTTTCTCGATGTGCATCACATCAAGATTATGTGGCAGATCCAAATCTTTCCAATACTCCAAGTCCCACAAAGTGGACCTGTGGGTAAAAAATAATCTCTCTTCTTCCCTGCCACGCTTCCTTTTCCCGCTACCATTACCAGGATGGTTTCCTGGTGTAATATGCCTGACCTTCTCTAATTCCACTTGCAACTCATCGGCGGTGAGCCTCTTTGGCGCATCACGGTTTTCATGCTTTGCATTGAACACATGTCTTTGATATTTTCTAAGATGCGGCTTGTCCTTGGCAAGGTAACGGCAGTGTCCAATGTGATAGATCTTGCTAAGTATTGCGTATGACAGCGGATTCCTGTCACAGCGAACACACGCATTGTAACCATGTGTCGTTCACCCTGACATAGTTCCCAAAGCCGGATAATCATGGATGCACCAAATTATAACAGCACGCAGCAAGAAATCAGCTGGTGGGCTGCTATATAGGTCTCGAGTGAGAACACCCCTCCATATATAGCTGTTGAAGTTCCTCCACAAGAGGCTCCATGAACAAATCAAAATCCTTTCCAGGACTTTTTGGACCTGGGATGAGCAAGTCCATCATGTAGTTTGATTCTTTGGTGCAGACATTTGGAGGCATGTTGTAAGGGATAACAAGCACTGGCCACATGCTATATGTGGCGCTCTAGTGGCCAAATGGGTTAAATCCATCTGAACCTAAGCCAAGTCTAATGTTTCTCGGGTCAGCAGCAAACTTTTTTGTGTTTATAATTGAAGCTTTTCCACTCACTACCATGAGATGGATGGCTCGTTACATTCTGATCTCTGTACTCCTGGTTCCTAGAATGCCACAGTACATCCTCTCTTGTTTCAGCATCATGAAACAACCTCTGCAATCTCGGTGTAATTGGAAAATGTCTCAGAACATTATGAGGAGTCCTCTTCACAGCATCGCCATCTTTCCATCTTGATGATTTGCATTTCGGGCATTCACTTAAGTTGGCATAATCCTTCCGGAACAGAAAACAATTATTCTTACAAACATGGATCATATCATATCCAATTCCAACTGCACGAAGGAAATTCTTCATTTTACTGTAGGTGTGTGGCAGCTCAGACGCATCTGGGAAAGATTTGCAGAAAGCAGCCAACATCACATCGAATGATTTGTTGGTCATCCGCTCAGATGTCTTCACCTGAAGAAAGGTGACCATAGCTGAGAATACTGACATCTTATTTCCTGGGGTGACAGCCACGTTGCATTGTTCCAACATGCGGGCCCATCGTTTTTCTTCTGTAGGTGAAAGTTCACGGAATGCACGAGCATTTCATAGCATTGTTTCAATGTTGGTCAAACTCAGTGGCTCCGCCACCACCACCTCGTCCTCCTCTTCCACCTGAGCATCAGGCAGATCAAGATGGTGATCTGCTGCTTCCACGTAGTCAATAACATTGACATTCACAGTTTAACCATGATGAACCCACCTAGTATATGTGACCGACATCCCATACAAGTGTAGATGATTTTGCATAGTTGACTGGGGTCTTGTAACTGAATTCATACAACTGCTACACAGGCAGAGCACATCTGATTTCGGACCACCGTACTCAGCTCTGATAAAGTTCATGAAGTTTCAACCCCCTCGACATATGCAGTGGAGAATCTTCGAGCAGAAGTTATCCAAGTCATGTCCATCTGTTAGACATACAAATTAGTTCTTCTACTAGATATTACAGGAAAAACATATATGCTTTTTATGAAGTCCAGAAAAAAATACCTAGGTCGATGTCTAAAGCTATGGCAAGATATTTGGACGAGCAGATCTAAGTAACGAAATATATGTAAAGCTAATTCAGCAAACTGATTTGAGTGCTAAATTATGGCAGGCTATTTCAGCGGTCAATAAGGCCAAGCACACAGCCATCAAACTATCGAAGGCCATCGCAGCAACAAAGATCGAGTATAAAACAGTGTAGAGCTATTTCACCTAACAGATTGGCTACTAGACCATGGCAATCTACGTCACAATAAATATATGGCAGGATATTTTAGCAACTAATCGTCCTTGGCATGCCATCTCAGCTAAGCAGATTGAGTGCAGAACAGGGCAAGGAAGCTACTTAAGCAGAGCATATTGACTGTAAACTACTTCGGCAAACAGTGAGATTAACAGTGTCTATCAGCTAACATTCAGCGCTACACCAACATGAACGAGGCCTCAGTCTAGAATGCACGTACCGTGGGAGAAGCTGACCGCCGTGCGTCTCCACACGAACGTCTCCAGCGATGGCGGTGCTGACCGCCATGCGCCTCCACAAGAACATAGCCAGCGGTGGCGGCGCGGCTAGAGGACGGCAGTCTACGAGAGCGTACTGTGGGAGCGAGAGGATCGCCGTGCGTCCCCTCGATGAACCGCGGCGCCGACATATCAGTGTGGCAGGGAGGGCGGCTTTGGCGGAGCAAATGGAGTGGAGGGGGACGGGGGGAGGGGGTTTTGGGGAATATTGTTGGCTAGTTGGCCGAAGGGCGGTTGAATCAGATTTGGGGGAAATTTTTGGGTGGGAGGGGGAGGATTTTCGCGCGGGGCGCGGGGGGAGTTTGGCGCATGGTCGGTTTCTCCAAGTGCAGTCCCACGTGTCAGTGAAGAGGCAAGCCGAAGCGTGTTCCGTTTGCGTGAGCCGTGTGCAGGACCGAACGTGTGTGGGGTGCAATGCGACCGCGATAGGAGTGTTGTGAGTGTACCGCCTTTTCCTTTTAAACTAGGTGCTTCGCCCCCTCAAAAAAAATTGTTGCTTCACGCGATCCATCAATACTACTACTAGTAATCTGGTAATCCCAACTAAAACGGCGCGGCCGGGTCTTTTCCCGCGCGATATGCTGGGAGGTTGGCTTCGTTGGGGTTTTTAGGACGAGTAATGCTACACCTACATAATCCCAATTATGTAATTACCGTAATGTGAAACGTGTGAGCTGTTGATTGTAGATTGGGGGGAGAGAGGGTCCCACCACCATGAAAATCAGGGGAGGAGAGAGAGAGGCAATTTACGTTAACCCTTTCGTAGGTTCCCGTAGATGTAGAAAGATGTGAAATGCGTGAATGTGTAGTGGACGTACTATTGGAGTGCCTGAGATAAATTGTGTATGTATAGACCCTATGTGTTTATTTTACTTTGCATGTTAGATTTCTCTCAGTTCAATAAAAAGCAGAGTTGGTGATGATGGTGTGCATGTCATCCTACAATATAGGCCGTCCGATCTATATCTAACGGATAGGAAGGAAACTATGACAATTTACCCGCACTCTTCTCCACATTTGCAGATAAGGCTTTCCCTCGTTTATCCTTTTCTCCCACAAGATCTTGATCTTCCGTGCAACGCACGGGCATCTTGCTAGTACTCCTACAATATACCATATATTGTGAAAGTTCATATACACCGGTCGAGATTAATGCAAACACGGCAGATTTTCATTACATTTCGAACTTTTATAGGATAGAAAAAAAATAAAACCCGACCTAAACCTATTCTACGGCGGCAACCGACGTCCTCCATCTGCGATCTCTATGTACGGGGGTGGGGTTCAAGACCGTGAAGTGAAGGTGCGGTCTCAGGCGAGGAAGAGTAGAACACGGGATACGGACCGGCCAGTTGGCACACCATGCCCTGCCGCCTCCCATGCCCTACTCATCCTCGGAGGAGTCCCCGACCTCGGCGGTGCCGGACGTTGGACAGAGGCAAGTAGGACGCGTGGCTGATGGTGCTCCTGTCGTCGGCCGCCAGCGTGGCCACCGCTTGTGCAGTCGCGTCCGCGTCCGGCTATGCCGCTATTGCGTTGCGAGAGGCGACTTGAGCAAGGGTGGCGACCTCGAGCTTCATCCCCGAAGACAAGATCTCCCGCAGAGCGTTCACACTTGCAGTCATGGCCGATGTGGTGCCAGGTAGGAGGACGATGCGCTATGGTGTGGAGGTTAGCTGGGCGTTGCCACTATAAGTAGCGCATTCCGGTGAGGCCAAGCGTCAAGGTGCGTCATTAAGTCGCCAAAGTTGGTTCCTCGAGCACCGAGCCTCTTAACGACGACATACGAATGGACGGCATGAATGCGGGCAGCTGGCGCCGGCTGGGAACGCACCGCACGACGGCTCGAGGGACGAGGGTTTTGGTGTGCCAGGGTAGTCAGCTGCAGTCGTGGCAACGTTGGAGATGCCCTATGCTCACGTACGATCCTCACATGTCATTGAAAAAGCAAGACGACCCGGCATGGTCTCAGGTCCTAAGGATGCAGTTGGCCGCGCTACACCACTCAGCGGACGCGGCGCGGCGCCCCGTGCATCCTCGACGAGTCGGGTGTTGGGGTGTGTTTGGATTGTGGCCAAAGTGCACCTTACCAAAATTTTAGTCATGACCCAAAGATTGGTCTTTGTTTGGATGGTTGCCATTTTTTGGCATGCCAATGAACTCTAGCCAACTCTAGTTCATTTTTCTTGCCAATGTCGGCCAAATCATGGGCAACCAATACCTCAACCAAAATTTTGGCTACCCAATGCTTTGATGGGGCAACCTTGGGCACAAACCAAACATATTGTTGGTCGTGCCACAGCACTAACGCCACCCTCGGCACACTGAAACCGACTGTGTCTAGCGACGATATGAGCATGTCGCTCACCGCGGTCGCCGTGTCCAGAGGCGGTGCTGGAGCTGTGCCACGTTGTTGGCCTCAATGACCCACATGTATGGTTGTCGGTGGCGAGGAGGTCGTGGGCCAGCTCCTCCATTGGACTAGTCTGCGCTATGTCGTCCCGATGGGTGTGCCCCACATGTCGGTTTCCTTATTTTCCCGGCCATATTCGAGCGTCAGTGCTCCGCGTTGCGCATTAGGCCTTTCACTGTGTAGGCCAAGCGAGACAACTTATTGTTTATTTGATCCGTTCAAGTATAATCCTGTGGCGTTTGCTTATTTCTCATTCCTCTCCAACCCTCTTCTCCATCGATCATGTTGCCCTCCGGTCGAGTCCATCCTCCTGCATGCCTCATTTGAACATTCCACTGAGTATCATTCGCATGTACCCACCCTAGTCCTCTTTCAATCAATCTCCAGACCCCGAGATGAAATCGAGAGAGAACGAGTGGGGGCACATGATACCTAAGGCGGATTCAAAATTTTGAACCGGTGATCATAGCATCCGCAAATCATATATAAAGGGTATTCAATGTTCATTTCGTTTTTGAACGTACAATATACCCCTCCTATCCTTTCGAGTTTACATATAAGTTTTATGTGTAGTCAAAGTATCTCTACTTTGATCAAAAAGGTATCAACATTCAACAACGCCCAATCAATATTGTTAGATTCGTACGTACTCCTAGATTTGTACTCAAGATGGTTTCCAATTTGTTTTCAACCACGTGAATGTGCTTGTTCTCGCGCATGCTCTTCCTACTAGGATTTCGCCACGTATAGCCAGTCCAATAGTAACTTTCTTAAGCTCCTTGTCCAACAGTACACGTGGAGTACTAACAACATCTGTACTCACTCCTTCCATTTATATAGGGCCTATGTGGAGGAGAGAGATGTGAAAAAGTAAGGGGAGTGAGCTCTCATGCAAGAGCCTTAGCTATATACGCATTCCTAGTTAAATAGTACAGTAAATATGAAGAAAGAGATAGAGAGGAGATGGAAAAAAGTACTAATACAATAGCCAACCTTATATTTTTTTGCGGGGAATAGCCAACCTTATAGCCCACACTACCGTATGAGTGCATATAATAGATGATGGCTATAGATGACATGGCAGTCCCTCATAGCCATCGACTGGCTATATTATTAACCATGCTCTATTGCGTTTTTAAAACCGCATTTGACTATTGACAAGATTAATAGTACATGAGATGTATAATGTGAAAATTATATCATTGGAAACTCCTTTCACATACGAGTTTGACCATATGCTTTGTGTAAGTTGCATGTCATATATTATTACTCTAGCATTTGGTCAAAGTTAGCCTCGAAAAACGCATTAGGCCCTGTATAGTAAATGGAAGGAGGGAGTAGTAGTGGAAGTGGATCCTCTGACGTAGGTATCCCTGCCTTACCCTCCCTTTCGGTCACTTACTGGCGGACCACATGCTTGCTTTGCCCCGCATGTCGGTTACTCAATGGGGTCGGCCACGTCTGGGATGATCCTCATTCGTAGTATACTCCCTCTGTTTTTATTTACTCCGCATAAAACGGAGGGAGTGGTAGTATAATAAATGATGCGGGCGGGGGAGGGGGAGGGACGTCGGTTTGCTCTCAACTACGGTCCCACAAGCGAGCGAAAACGCAAGACGAAGCGCGTTCCATTCGGTGAGCGACGTGAAGGGTCCAGCGTGCCGGGCTGCAACACGAACGCGACAAGAGCGATGTACAGTCAAAACCGATTAACCGGTCATCACCAAAACCACTATTCACACCAGAACCTTCGTTGCTCGGCCTACGCCAGCCACTGCCCTAAAACCACACCTAATCTCTAGCCCATTCCCCCACCTTTCGATCCCCTAGCCCGCATCAAGCGTCCCCTAGTTTGCCGGAAAGCCATGGTGCGCCGCAAGATAACTTACTACAAGATGCTAATGCTGGAGCACCGCGTAGAAATCGCAGCGGCGGTCGGTGCCACAGACCTCCGTTCCCAAGCTCGCTTTGCGGCGGGCCAATCCCCGAGTTCTCTAGAGCCAAGCTACAAGGAGGAGGAAGCCGATCCAATGTTCATGGCGGAGGTCGCGGCGCAGAAGGCCCCAGATGGGTATGAGACAATGGGCGTCGACTTCGTGCCAGTGTCCGAGTCCCCCATGGTGCAGGCGGACCAGCGGTTTAACATGGCGATACTAAAGGAGGACCGGGAGGCAGAGGCTCAACTCAACGCGGATCGCGTGCATGCTGATGCCATTGAGGCTCTCCTGCAGGCGGAACCGGATGTCGTGGATGTGAACTGGGCAGCGGAGGCTCAACTTGAGGTGGAGCACGCGGATGTCGCTGCCATCAAGGCCCTCCTGCGAGCGGAACCGAACGTCCTAGACTTGAACCGGGCGGCAGAGGCTCGACTCGACGCAGAGCGCGCGGATGCCGCTCTCATCGATGCCCTCCTGCAGGCGGAATCGGATGTCTTGGACTTGAATCGGGTGGCGGAGGCTCGACTCGACGCGGAGCGCGCCGATGCCGCTGCCATCGAGGCCCTCCTGCAGGCAGAACCGGACGTCCTCCACTTGAACCGGGCTGTGCTCTCGTCCGTGTAGAGCGCCCACACGCTCCGCGTGAACAAGTAGCCGGAGGCCGAGGACAACCACGGTGCAGAGACACACGTCGGCAGCTACGGCTGGTTCGCGCCGGCAGCCAAAGACGATGAGGTCGTCTCTTTTCGCGAGCAGTGATAGTTTTTCTTTATGTTTTTGTTCTTATGGATCTTTTGTTGTGTAAAAACATATATTTGTTATGCAAGTCGCATGACTTGGGTCAGTCTACCATTTCAGGTGGTTGGATGAATATCCTACGTCTCCTAACCCTTCTTTCCTTGTTCCTCACCTCTTCTTCTTCCCCAATAGACCACCGCACGGGTCGTACGGATACTCCCCAACATGCAGTTGGATAAACATACTCTATGAACAAAAATTATGTGTCAGCGATAGGATGACTGAGTTTGGTTTGATTCACATGCGACAACAAGTGTCAGTGAGGGTGCGTTCCCTTGGTTGGGTTTGCGGCGTGCAGGAGCGAGTGTGTGAGGGTGCGGTGCGACCGCGGCGTGCAGGAGCGACCGTGTGAGGGTGCGGTGCGACCGCGACATCCGTGCACAAGTGTACCTCCTTCTCATTTTGAAAACTTTAGGCAAGCTTGGCAAAAATGTGTGGCAAAGTTTGGCAATGCAAGGCCTACACCCAAACAGGATAAGTACGTATGTACTAGGAGTACTAGTGTTAAAAAAGAAAGGCGGGGTTTTCCTTAACGGGATTTAATCGATACAAATCCTCGTTTCACGTGTCAATTAATGTGTATTTTTTTCTCCAAAGAGCTAACCATCTCACTCCTCATCGCTTGATTAATGCAGCGCCATGCAAACCAACCTTCTCACTTCCGCATGCATGCAGGGGATATTAATGTCCTTGGTTGCTAGTACGAGGCAAACCCCATCAATTTTGCCTCGATTAGTGTTAGTGGCCTTTTGCAAATTGTAATTTTGATATACTGGCCTTGTGTACAAAGAAAATGGAGGTAGTAACTATATTTGACTTCCTTCCCCATTGTGGTGACGTTGATGATACCTTTTTTTGTGGTTTGGCGAAGTGCGTTCAACGGAGAACACCATTGAGGTAGACCATGGTAAGTCGTTTGCAAGTGCCACCTGCAAGCCGAGACAACCACCTTATTTGCATCCAGGAAGT
The DNA here is from genome assembly GCF_018294505.1 of Triticum aestivum. Lineage (NCBI taxonomy): Eukaryota > Viridiplantae > Streptophyta > Magnoliopsida > Poales > Poaceae > Triticum > Triticum aestivum. The sequence continues at coordinate 329,371,466 of NC_057795.1, read as the reverse complement.
CCGTTGAACCAAAGGACTAGTACTACTAGGAGTACACAATAGCGTCGTCCGTCCAACTTAGTGTGGTGAGATGGTTTCTCGAAGAAGACGATGGAGAAGCGGAGTCAGCGAAGAGTGAAATGATGGTTGCTTCGTCCGTGCTTTTGTGATTTGACGCCTCATGCTTTGTGATTTGTGATAGAAGGGACATGGGAGTAGACTCTGTGCTCTATACTACACTACATGCATCCAAGCATGGGAAAAAGAGGAGAGATGTTGCATTTTTATATTCCTTCAATCAATCAATCAAGGAGCTTCGGTTCCATCTTTTTGTCTTTGGCAACACCGTCCACAATGGTTCCCACGATGCCAAATGCTATTTTCACATTTGGCTACACATTGTGGATGCCCTTAACCGTACCACTTGGTTTTGCTCCTGTGTGCTATCTATACAAATCTCAATTATATTGATCTAAAAAATTATAGAATCAAGATTAGTAAAAAGGAGGTGATTTTGCCGCGCGGATGGCGGGGGAGGTTTCTTATTTTCAGAGGACGTTGTCCTGGCTGTTTGCTAACATGCGGTCCAATGAGTTAGTGCTTTACCAAGTCGATCCGCGTCCCACATGAGGCAGAACAACGGTAGAAGCAACACGTGGTTAAGTTGAAAAATATGAGGGAGAAGCGGATTCAGCAACGAGTGAAATGATGGTTGCTTCGTCCCTGTCGGTGTCAAAACCGGCGGATCTCGGGTAGGGGGTCCCGAACTGTGCGTCTAGGCAGATGGTAACAGGAGACAAGGGACACGATGTTTTACCCAGGTTCGGGCCCTCTTGATGGAGGTAAAACCCTACGTCCTGCTTGATTAATATTGATGATATGGGTAGTACAAGAGTGGATCTACCACGAGATCAAGGAGGCTAAACCCTAGAAGCTAGCCTATGGTATGATTGTTGTAATGGAGGTTATGTCCTACGGACTAAAGCCCTCCGGTTTATATAGACACCGGAGAGGGCTAGGGTTACACAGAGGCGGTTACAATGGTAGGAGATCTACATATCCGTATTGCCAAGCTTGCCTTCCACGCCAAGGAAAGTCCCATCCGGACACGGGACGGAGTCTTCAATCTTGTATCTTCGTAGTCTTGGAGTCCGGCGGACGATGATAGTCCAGCTGTCCGGACACCCCCTAGTCCAGGACTCCCTCAGTAGCCCCCGAACCAGGCTTCAATGACGATAAGTCCAGTGCGTATATAGTCTTCGGCGTTGCAAGGCGGGTTCTCCTTTAGGTTCCATGTACCTGCCGAACAGTGTCCGGCTTCCTCATCTATGTTGTGCTTCTTGGCTTCCACACCCAATAATGGCCTTCTTCCACGCGTCGCACGAATGCGAAAAGCCAGGGTATCTTTAATGTTTTAACCCCTAGCTGCACAAATAACCTGCCTATAAGAGAGGCAAGAATCCAGATCCAAATCACACCATCTTCCTTCCACGAGTACTCATCGGAGCGCCTCTGACCAAAGATCCATTCCACCATGGACCGTCAACGCGGCTCCTCTTCTCGCGCTCCCAGCCCTCTGCCAGGAGATTGGAGGAGATGTTCCGTCCCACACAACGAGCTGGTGGCGCTTCAAGCAAAGGGATATCTCCCTCCGGCCTTCATGGTCCCGGTTCGAGCCGGGTTGGCCACCTACCCAGGTGGGAAGCAAGCGGAGGCTACCCCAAGTCCCAACAAAGGGGAGCGGGTATGCTTCGTCCCCTATGTGATAAGGGGACTCGGATTTCCTATACATCCATTCCTCCGCGGGCTCCTGGAGTTCTACGGACTCCAGCTTCATCACCTTACGCCCGCCTCTATCCTGCATATCGCGGGTTACGTAGCTCTTTGCGAGCTATTTCTGGGCATCGAGCCCCATTTTGCACTGTGGAAGAGGTTGTTCTGCCTCGTACCCCGTTCTCACGAGGGGTCCATATACCAAGTGGGCGGCGCCGAAGTATGGCGCATTGTCGGGACCGGATATCCATCCGGAACCCCTAAGAAGGCGTCCGAAGACTGGCCTTCGGAATGGTTTTACATAGAAGTCGCTCCGCTGCACAACCCTGTTCGGATCGGCCTCCCGGAGTTCAGTTCTGTTCCTCTGAAGAAACGCCATAGTTGGTGTCCGCGGAGCCCCCAGCTAGAGGAAGACAAGAGCGTCCATTATCTGATGGGCTGGATAAGGTTACTGGCCCATTCTGGGTTGACCATGATTGGAGTCATGGCAACATGCATTACGCGGGGGGTGCAGCCACTGCAATACAGGGGCCACCCCATGTGGGATTTCAACGGGGAAGACGACACCACCCGTCATGGCCGCAAAGGACCGGATTCGGCCGAGGATCTGGTGACGATCCTGTCTGGCCTGTACAAGGGGGATAAGGAGGAGTTTCTCCAGACGAACCCGTTGAATGGGTTCTCCATGATTAACCCTCGGCATTGGGTAAGCGAGCACTTTAAGGGCCTGACCCATGCTTTCAAAGTTTAAGCTTCTTATATTACGTCTTCGGCTCTGGAACTGCGTCGGATTGTGGAGGACATGATAAGTCCAGCTCCGCAACCCGAGGATCCAGAGAGATCCCAGGATCCGGCCGCGGAAGAGGATCCGGACATTCAGGTGGAGCTAATCGACGGGGTGTTCCACCAGCTCAGCATGGATAATGCTTTAGTCGCCATTACGGCCGACTACCCCGGACTGTATCCGGCTTCCCAGGTGATTGTGACGGAAATCCTGACACCATTATCTCTTCCTTGCTCATTTCTGACCTTCGCGTACGATGGTGTTTTGCAGGAAGCGCCTTCAAGGCGGGAAGCCGAGCCTGTGGCGGCTGACCAACAAAGGCCAGTCCGGACCAGCAGGCGGAAGAGGAGCGCAGCACGGACTGAAACATCGCTGCAAAGGTATTGCTCGCAGTTAGTTATTCGAAGCAACGTTCCTAGGAAGCGTTTGAGTGTTCATGATCTTTGTAGGAGAAAAAGCGCCCGCCGGACTGCGGGCGCGGAGGTTGCCAATCCAACCTCTACCAGCCAGGCTCCAGCACCTGGTCTGGAGGGGGAGGCAAGCGCAAGGCGCGGGCCGGACACTCCTCCAACGGACGATGCCGACAGATTGTCCGCCACCAAGTCTGAGGTGGAGAGCGCCATGAACCATAGGCGCCGCCGGACAGTATTTCGTGACGCGTGCTTCTCCCCGGAGGCGCTGAATGCCTTTAACGCGGGGGACGCGCACCTCCGCGCTGCTCAAGATGGTTTTACCAGAGCCACGGAGCAGTATGTAAAAGACATACGGGTAAGAGAATTTAGCAGTTATATATGCCAGTAGCCCCCGAGACTTAAAGTAGTTATGTTAACTGATTTAAGGATCATTTGAAACGCATGATCTTACCGAGAAGAATACCCAACTGTCTCAGGAGCTGCAAGAGTGCAAGGCCCAACTTGAGGCCGCACTTGCTGCCACAGGAGGAAACACAGATTCCCCTCCTGGTAACACATTATATGAAAAAATATAAGCGCTGTGCGGCATGCGCGCAAGTCTAATAATGACATTGCAGGTGCTACCGGACAAGATCCGGACAGGCAAGAACTATTGCGCCATCTGAAGGCCGGCGAGAGGGTGCTGAATAGAGTGCAGCAAGAAAGGAACAGGCTCCAAGATGCCCATGCCCATCTTGGAGAAGAGCTGAAAGGCGTTCGGGCCGAGCTGTCCGGCTCCGTTAAGGAGAATCAGCGGCTTCGTCGCGGAATTTATAGTAAGTGCTTGAGCGAACTCCTTTGAAAAGAAGAGTTCGGCGAGGAAGTCAATTGAAAAGATATGTCTGTAGGTATACTCACAGATCGTCCTGCGGAGGAGATGCCCGTATCGACGGGTGATCAACTTCACGAGCTGTTGCAGCTGCTCGAACGAGTTCGGCAGGCAATGAGCGGCGTCGTCCAGGCTTTATGGCCAACCCTCTCCCTAACCGAAGGCCTTGGGGAGCTTGTGGAGAAGCTTCAGGGAGTGCGGCAGCGCTTCCGATTAAGGAAGATTTCGGCCTGCCGTCAAGGTGCCAGGGAGGCCTGGGCCATGGTGAAGACGCGGTACAAGAAGGTGGATCCCAACCATATGGCTGAGGTCGGACCTATGGGGCCCGACGGGAAGGAGATCCTTGTGAGTTTAGTATACGACCAAGTAGAGTTTGCTGCTAAATTTTCTTAACAGGACTGTAAATTAGACAGCCTGTTAGACGGGATTGAAGAGGAATATAGTCAATAGATTTGACAAGGTATTTTTAAAATGACATGTGAAATGCCTTCTAGCCGGATTGTAGATCGTTTGTCTTTGCCGACCTTTTCGCTTCAACCTCGGGACCCTAGAGTCCGGAGTGCGTCCGAATACCTTCTCGGTTAAGAAACAACCGGGGTATGCATGGAGACCAGGCGTAGGGGTCATTAGTGCTTTATCAGACAAGTGCCCAACTAGTTATGTTATATTACATGGTTAGTAAGAAACATCTTCCAGGGAGAATAGTTCCGTTAAGGGTTCCTTTCCCTGGGAGGCATGCCCTAAAGTGCATGTACGGACTGCGAAAAAAGCAGAAAAACATCTGGGGGCAGATAAATAAGTAGGTAAAAAATCATCTTTCAAGTCACCGACCGAATATTCCCTTAAGAACGCTAGCTTTCGGCTTCACCCAGTCTGAGGTACACATCCGGCTGACCCGGCAGTAACAATCGCAGAGGTGCTCCCTTTACCTCCTAGCCGAACAATCGGGAGCGTAGGGGTAAGCACAGGAGCCAGGCAACCCAGCTTGGCCAAAACTTAAGTCATATCGATGCATATAATGGTGAGTAAAAGGTACATGTGGAAGCTTGACACATGTGTTGGGCATGAAGCCCTTATAATGGAGCTTCTGGAAAGGAAGCCCCCAGGTATAATGAGTGCGGATGGCACATCAAGTGTGTGCGAACAATGCGCAAGTAGGCCCTTAAGGGATTTTTAGGAAAAGGGTTAAGAGAAGAAAGAGAAACAAAAGACAGCTGAAGTGTAAAAATTTGGACGGGGGAAGGGGACGAACTCTTAGTCCAGCACTAGGCATAGAATCTTCGAAGGCGGGCTGCGTTCCATGGGTTCGGCTCGAGTCGGTTGTCCGATGCATTTCGTAGACGGTACGCTCCGCCTGTCAGGACCCCGACTCGATGTCACATCGATCTAGCTGGTAACACCTCATATCACTTTGCGGCCTCACGCACGGTATCCCCACGGGTGTCGTCTTACCTTTTCCCGGGACCGTTTGCGCCTTTTAGCTCACGTATATGATAGTGTCGCTAGCATCCATATGATAAAGAGCCCGGGCTGACATGACTAGTCGTAAACCCAAAGTGGCACAGACTTACCGGGACAGGCATCCATGACCCAGCTTCGAACGTGTCGGTCATCAGCAAGTGGGTCCGGGCTGTAGCACTGGGCTAGCAGGACTCCGGTAAACCGGGCTGTAGCGGGCTAACAGGACTCCGGTACTCAAAGCGTGACATTTCCCCGAAGGGACAGACACAGGAACGAAGAAGGACACATGCCGGCCAGCCTAAGTGTTCCAGAGCAGTAGCAAGCTACCATGGCTCAGCGGTAACACTAGGAGACATTTCCCGGTAAGAGAGGCTACTAAAGATAAACAACTAGATAGTCAGATCCCACACATACCAAGCATTTCAATCATACACACAATATGCTCGATATGTGCAAATACAACGAAGCATCACAACATGACTCTATGACACAAGCACTTTATTTAAGGCTCAGGGAGCCATACATATCATACACAAAGGTACGGGTCTCACGACCCAACATACAAGTCATACAGTCATACAAGCCAGCAGCGGAAGTACATTGTCTGGGTACAGACAACTAGTAAAATAAAAGAGGCTTGTAAAGCCTAGCTATACTACGTGGTCCATCACAAGCTCAGGGTCACCACCTGGGTCTTTAGCCTACTCGTTGATGTCAACGTCTACATAGAACCCATCAGAAGGGGTTGCAGCGTCTTCTGTAAAAATGTAGATTATAGCAACATGAGTACAAAGGTACTCAGCAAGACTTACATCAGATCCTACATACATGCATAGTATCAAGAAGGGTTGGTGGAGTTATTGCAGCAAGCTAGCTTTGACTCTTGGCTAGACTATCCTACGATACTCCAACTTGAAATGGTTTTGCGTACACGAGTCCACTACTCACCACTTCAATACACTACCGAGGATCCACCTCCGTCTTCCTATAGAAGAGCCATCCTCGGCACTCACACTTATCTTGAGGCTTTTAGTAGTTTCCATTTACTTGTCTATGAACTGTATAGGCAACCAAGTAGTCCTTTACCGTGGACGCGGCTATTCGAATAGATCATGCTAACCCTGCAGGGGTGTACTCCTTCATACACGCTCTCACCACTTATCGTCGTTTACACGACATGTACTCGGCAACCTTCAAGCGGAAGCCCAACGTGGGTGTCGGCCACGACCTACCTAATCACCTAAGCCTCCAGTCCAGGTTTATCGCCTATTCAGGTTCCATCCGCAGGGAGTCCGGCCGAGGTTTCCCATACGGCCCCGAACGATGTGAACAGGGTTCCCGGGATACCTAACGGGTATTCGGTACACCGTGCCACGTACCTACCGCATCACAGCCCACCCCTACGGTCAGCGCTGTCCACGGCCTCCAGTAGGCTACAAACACCAGAAACTACTTGCAACTCCTGGACGGAGAACTAGGGTGAATAAGAAGTCGAGAGGGTCCATTGGTTTCGGGCCCAATGCATGGTAGTAGCTGATTCTTAAATCACACATACAGATCTCAGTGCTTAAGGTCGGCTTCAATGAAACAACCCACCATGTACTCCTACATGGCCTCTCATCGATACCTTTACCAAATCGTGTTCACCACCCCACTCTCATTACCGACATAATCATTTCACTCTAGCCCATCACCCAGATGAACCAGACCTGACACGACTCTAAGCATAGCAGGCATAGCAAGGTAGGAACAACACATACATATGGCTCAATCAACTCCTACACATGCTAGTGGGTTTCATCTAGTTACTGTGGCAATGACAGGTCATGCAGAGGAAATGGGTTCAACTACCGAAGCACACAGCAGTTTGAAACGCGTTGTCTTAATGCAGTAAAAGAGAGCAGGAGCGAGAACATGGGATTGTATCGATATGATCAATGGTTGGTTGCTTGCCTGATGGTTCGTTGCACTGATACGGTTCTTCGTTAGGGTAATCACGGTACTCCTCGGAGGCAGAACCTGTCGCAAGGACACCGATATACAACATCACCAAACAATGTGCAACAATATGATGCATGCATGAAACATGGCAATATGAGTGTGTTGGGCTAATGCAACTAAAATCCAGAAGGGTTTGAACAAATTTGAATCAAAGATTCAAATTTCAAATTCAAATATGGCCTTTTAAAGTGCTTTTCCTTGTTCTGCTTGAAACATCAATTTAACTTGTTTGATCATGCATGAAAATAGTACAGATGGATAGATTGGATTTTTCTGATCATTTTTCATATATAATTTGTCCAATTTGGAGTTACAGAATAAAAGTTATGAATTTTTGAAGTTTAAATAATATTCTGGAATTTCCTGATTTAATTTAAATCCAGAAATATAAATATTGCGCCAGCATGACGTCAGCATGACGTCAGTGGTCAACTGCGACTGGCTGGAGTCAAACCTGACGTGTGGGGGCCACACGTCAGTGACAGGGGGGGTTTAACAGGTTTAATTTAATCCTAATTAGGGATTAGTGGCGCTGGGGCCCACTGTCAGTGTCAGGGGGGTTGACTAACAGTAGTTAGCGCTAACCTAACCACCTGGCCGACAGGGCCCACGCGTCAGTGACCCTGGGGGGTCAAACCCCCGGTCGGACAAGTCAAACCCCACCGGCGACATGACGCCGGCGAGGTCCGAGACGGCGGCGAAAGTGCTTTTTGCCATTCCGGCAACCAAATGGACGGCGGAAGGCATCTACGTGTTGCTGAGGTTGAGCCGCGACTATTGGTGGTGGTGGTTGGGCTCGGGGTGGCCGGAGTTGACGACGGCGAGCTCGGCTGCGGCGGCCGGAGTTCGGGTGCGGTCGGAAACGGCGTTGCAGGGCGTTAGGGGAGGTGTTGGTGCGTGCTACGTGCTCCTAGTGAGGTGTGGAGCACGATGGTGTGCTTGGTTGGGCGCTACGGCGACCGTGGCCACGACGGCGACATCGTCGGCGGCGTGGAGCTCTCGGCCGAGGTGGGGCTAGGGCCTAGAGGTCGGGAGAGACCAGGGAAGAAGGGGGAAACGCTCCGGGGGCTCACCGCGGTTGCAGTGGGCGTCGAAGCGGGCTCGGGGACGCGCCGGAGACGACGAATTTGACGGCGACGGTGGTCGGAGTCTGAAGAGGGGAACGACGACGTGGCGGCGATGCAGGGCTTCCGGGGAGCTGTGGAGCGGTGGGGAGGAAGAGGGAGTTGTGGCGGAGCTTCTGAGCTAGTCGGGGGAGCGAGGGGTGGAAGACGACGGAGGGCTACAGCGCTGGGCTGGGTCGGCTGCTGGCTGGGCCGGCCAGCTGGCTGGGCCGCACAGGGAGGAGCCCAGGTAAGTTTTTTCCCTTTTCTTTCTGTTTCTGTTTTTATTTAATATATCTGCAACTTTGTTGAATTAAATAAAATACCTAGGCAACTTCAAAAATCACCAAACTATTCCTGGCCCATAGTTGGATTAATTCCAACATGAAACATTTTAGTTTGGAGATATTTGAGCATTTAAATATTTTATATTATTTTAAATGCCCAAATTCAAATATTTATGATTTAATTCAAAAACCCTAGGATGGCCTAGGAAAATGTGCACCACTTTTGGCAGAGGTTCTGAACCAAGACAAAAATGATGGGCATTTTAGAAGGGCATTTCAGGTTCATTGAAAAATTATTTTAGTAACCCTAGTTGGTTTCAGAGGGGACTGGGGGTTCTGTCATCCCCATTTCAAGTTTCTGATGAATGAGTAAACATGATGCAACACTCTAATGCATGACTAGCTAGGGTGTGACAACTCACCCCCACTCAAAAGAATCTCGTCCCGAGATTTGGGTTCCTCCGGGAAGAAGGCGGGATACTCGAGTCAAAGACGATCCTCCCTTTCCCAAGTTGCTTCATCCTCAGAATGATGCGACCATTGAACCTTGAGAAACTTGATATTATGACGTCGCGTGGTACGTTCGGCTTGATCGAGGATACGAATGGGGTACTCTCGATATGTAAGATCATCTTGGAGATCAAGCGTTTCGTGGTCCACTTCACGGATAGGATCCGAGAAGCAACGCCTGAGTTGAGAAACGTGGAAGACATCGTGAACTCTGGAGAGATGCGGAGGTAGTTCCAACTGGTAGGCAACTTCTCCTCGTTTGGCAAGAATGCGAAAAGGTCCAATGTAACGAGGAGCCAATTTGCCTTTGATACCGAAACGATGGGTTCCCTTCAGAGGGGTGACCCGAAGATAAGCCTTCTCGTCAACCTCGAAAGTCATAGCCCTATGTTTTCGGTCATATTGACTCTTTTGGCGAGATTGGGCTGTTTTCAACTTTTCACGAACGATACGAACTTGATCTTCTGCTTCCTGAATCATGTCCGGGCCAAAGAACTGTCTTTCCCCGGTCTCTGACCAGTTAAGGGGTGTTCGACATCGTCGCCCATAGAGAACTTCAAAAGGGGCTTTACCCAAGCTAGATTGATAGCTGTTGTTGTAAGCGAATTCGGCAAATGGAAGGCACTTCTCCCAGTCCATTCCGAAAGAGATAACGGAGGCTCGAAGCATGTCTTCTAGAATCTGATTGACGCGTTCCACTTGACCACTCGACTGAGGGTGGAAAGCGGTGCTAAAGGAGAGACGGGTTCCCATAGCATTTTGGAAACTTTCCCAAAATCGAGAGGTGAAAAGACTTCCTCGATCCGAGTTAATTTCCAAAGGAACACCATGGAGAGACACTATTCGGGAGATGTACAAATCTGCCAGCTGACTAGCGGTTATACTCTCACGAACAGGTAAGAAATGAGCTACTTTGGAAAGACGATCGACCACGACGAAGATAGCATTATTCCCTCTCTTGGTCCTGGGAAAACCGGTAATGAAATCCATACCAATTTTATCCCATTTCCATTCAGGAATAGCTAAGGGTTGAAGGGTGCCAGCAGGCCGTTGATGCTCTGCTTTTACACGATGACAGACGTCGCAATTTGCAATATATTGAGCAATTTCTCTCTTCATCCTAGTCCACCAGAACCTCTGGCGTAGGTCCTGATACATCTTAGTACTACCGGGATGAATGGTGAGAGGGGATTCATGAGCTTCCTTAAGGATTAGACGCCTTAGGTTGCGCACTTTGGGAACCACTAGTCGATCCCCGAAGTATACTACCCCTTGATCATCAATGGAGAAGCAATTCGCAATTCCTTTCTGAATGTTTCTCTTGATGCGGGAGATTCCCGGATCTACCTTCTGTGCTTTGATAATTTGATCCGTAAGGGTAGGTTTTGCCACCAAGGTGGAAAGAGAACCTTGAGGTATAATGTGAAGGTTAAGCTTCCGAAATTCCTCATGGAGAAGCGGTTGACTTTGTTGTAACATCAGGTTGTTACAATAGGATTTACGACTTAGCGCATCAGCCATGACGTTGGCTTTCCCTGGGGTGTAGGTTATTCCTAAGTCGAAGTCTGTGATCAATTCAACCCAACGTCTCTGCCTGAGATTCAAATCCGGTTGGGTGAAAATGTACTTCAGGCTTTGGTGATCAGTGAATATTTCGCAACGATTACCGAGGAGGTAATGTCGCCAGGTCTTAAGTGCATAGACTACGGCTGCAAGCTCTAGATCATGAGTAGGATAATTCTCCTCATGTGGGTGCAATTGCCGTGAAGCGTAAGCAATTATGTGTCGATCTTGCATGAGAATGCAACCTAGTCCTTGTCGCGAGGCGTCGCAGTAGATAACAAAGTCCTTGGAGAAGTCTGGCGGTACCAGCACGGGAGCAGAGGTCAGGCGTCTTTTCAGTTCCTGAAAGCTGTGCTCACATTGTGGAGTCCATTCGAACTTCTTATCTTTCTTGAGGAGTTCGGTTAGAGGTTTAGCAACTTTGGAGAAGTTCTCGACAAAGCGACGGCAATAGCTCGCTAAGCCTAGAAAACTCCGAACTTGCTTGACCGATTCGGGTGGAGTCCAATTAAGGACGGCTTGAACTCGCTCAGGGTTAACAGCAATACCTTTACCAGATATTACATGACCCAGATAGGTCACTTCTGACAACCAGAATTCACATTTTGAAAATTTGGCATAAAGGCGATGCTCTCGAAGTTTCTTCAACACTAGCCTTAAATGTTCGGCATGTTCTTCCTCGTTCTTGGAGTAGATGAGTATATCATCGAGATAAACTACGACGAATTTATCCAAATACTCCATGAAAATTGAGTTCATTTACCGAGAAAAGGTGGCTGGAGCGTTGGTTAATCCGAAGGACATGACGGTGTACTCGTATTGGCCATAACGAGTAACAAAGGCCGTTTTAGGAATGTCCCCGTTTCTGATTTTGATTTGATGGTAGCCCAACCTCAAATCCATCTTGGAGAAGACTGAGGATCCAGCGAGCTGATCATATAGATCGTTGATCCTGGGAAGTGGATATTTGTTCTTGATTGTGACCAAATTGACCGGTCGGTAGTCTACAACCATCCGGTCCGTACCATCCTTGTTCTTGACGAATAGGACGGGGCAAGCCCACGGAGATGAGCTAGGTCGGATGAAACCCTTTTTCAAGGACTCATCAAGTTGTTTCTTAAGCTCGGCTAGTTCTAGGGGTGCCATCTTATAGGGTCTTCTAGCAATCGGAACGGTTCCTGGAATGAGGTCTATTACGAACTCAACATCCCTGTCAGGTGGAACACCTGGCAATTCCTCTGGAAAGACATCCGGGAAGTCACGGACTACCGGAACGTCCTCAAGGTCTGGCAAAGGGCTGGCGTTAAGGGAATATAATTGTCGCTTGGCTATTCGGGTCAAGACATTGACTATCTTCCCCGAAGGATGGGTAAGTTGAACAGTCCTAGAGAAACAATCAATTTTGGCTTGATGAGCTGACATCCAGTCCATACCCAAAATGACATTAATATCTGAAGATTTAAGGGCTATCAAAGATGCAAGGAAAACAAGTCTGTCGACTTGGATTTCATTTCCATGGCTTACTCTAGAGGTTTGCCATTTGGATCCCGGAGTTTGAATTATCATAGAGGTTGGCATATCACCGAATGCGACGTTATGCAAGCGAGCATAGTTTTCAGATATAAAAGAATGAGAGGCTCCTGTATCGAAAAGAACAGATGCCGGGTGGCAGTTAACAAGAAGCGTACCGAGAACGACGTTGGGGTCCTCTTGAGCTTCTTCGGCAGAGATACAGTTGACATGGCCATGTGAAGCGGTGACCGGTTTAGCATGAAACACCTTCCCTGTCGGCTTGCCACGGCCAACAGCTTTAGCAGATTGATTGGGGTTGGTCTGGGGACACTCACGCATATAGTGACCAGATTCCCCACACTTGAAACAAGTCACGGAACTGGTACGTGGAGGAGCATTATTGGTTGGACCCCCATAGGGCTTGGCCGGTGCAGACTGTTGAACAGGGCGAGGTGCCTGGAAGGATGGCCTCGGTGTGAACCTGGGTGGCAGGGCGGTGTTGGGTACCCACACGCGGCGCTTCTGAGGACCAGCACTGGACGAGGAACCCATGTCACGTCCATGCTTGCGTGTTGCGTCATAGTCAGTCTGACCAGTTTCAGCACTGATGGCTTTGTTGACAAGTTTCGAAAAAGATGTGCACTCATGCAGACGGAGGTCGCGGCGAAGCTCGGGACTAAGGCCCTTACGAAACCTTGCTTGCTTCTTGGCGTCAGTAGACACTTCCTCAGTTGCATATCGGGCGAGATTACCAAACTCCCTGCTATAGACATCCACAGAAAGTCGGCCTTGGGTGAAATTGCAGAATTCCTCACGTTTACGGTCCATGAGACCCTCTGGAATGTGATGTTCACGGAAAGCCTCGCTGAACTCAGCCCAAGTAGTGACATGGCCCGCTGGGCGCATGGCTCCATAATTCTCCCACCATAGACTGGCAGGGCCTTCAAGATGATATGCAGCAAAGGTGACCTTGTCAGCCTCCGCTACCAGCGCGGAACGCAGCTTGTGAGAGATACTGCGAAGCCAGTCATCAGCGTCGAGAGGCTCGACGGAGTGGTGGAACGTGGGTGGATGCAATTTGATAAAATCACTGAGTGACACCACGTTAGCCCTCTGATGGTGTGCTGTATTCTGTTCAATACGCTCCAACAAACGGTTTGTCTCCCGCTTGTTTCTCTCGGCTTCCATCATAACCTCGGCTAGTGAAGGAGGATGAGGCAGATTTGCATCCCTGGCTTCACTGCCTTCGGCCTGCTCTTGGGAAGCAGGGTTAGCGCGCGTGTTGACCATCCTAGGTAAACAAGACAATGATTTAGTCAGAATGATAAAATTCCGACATAGGATACATAATGTAAGGAATAACTCGGAATGCAAGATGATCATCCGTATGACATGGTAGATACAGAAACTGCTTCTTTATTCCATCGTCATACACACCATACAGGGTTTAGTACAAGACCAAACAAAGTACTATTACGGTGAAAAGAGGATTACATCTCATCGGAGGCATTCCAAGCTCCTATACATTATTTTTCTACATCTCCGGAAAGAGTACAAACTAGGTCATATCCCACGAGTCACGCAGGACGATAGACGACACGGCTAGTGCGAACTAGTGATACTACCCCTAATTCAGACCGATCCGTAGTAGTCCTCATAGAAGTCACCTCCATAGCCTGGAAGTTCAACATGATCATCCGTAAACAGACGGTCTCGCGGAGCTTGTGGACCATAGGGGCTAGGATGAGGCCTTGGACCAACAAACGGTGGCCTGCGGGGACCGCGAGGTGGGGTGATGCCTCCTACATCACGCCAAACCATCACGTCTGGCAGAGCAGATCTCACAGGATAGAGATCGCGCATATCTGAGAATCCAGCTTGCACTGCCGGTGCGAACCGAGTCAAAGTGGCCCAGTGGTCAGCACGGGTATTGAAGAGCTCTAACCTTAAGGCCCGATTTTCACGGTCCTTATCCTCGAGCATCTCAGCAGTGGTGCGAGTCCGTGAATCCTCCTGAGTGGAGTCAGCATAGATAGCCTGGAGATATCCTTGTGCTCCCGGAAGTGATCCTGGCATATACCGGAAATCAGAGTCCCAGAATAAACCAGATCTGACTCGCATAATGGTCATCATAGAGTAGGCGGCGTCCTGCACAGCCATCTCAATAGTAACCCCGAGTCCATAGGAACAGTGAAGAGGCTCGGTAGATCCAGGATAAGATGGAAATATCCTGACAGTGCAGAGATACTGGCTTTGATTGAAGTCCCGGAATTGCTCTTCGACCGTGTACTCAGGATACCAGCGGTATCCAGCCTCAGTCATTACCCTGACCAACTTGGCAGTATGGCCGGGTACATCTAGGCATCGAGTCAGGCGAACCACTTGATTAAGATCGCGAGTGGCCATCTGAAATCATAATCATAATGCAAAGGCATTAGAATTTCTAGCAAAATTTCGGCAGCATAACAGCTGTAAATGCTCAAAAAGGATTTTGAGACATTTGACAAAGGATTTCGTACACACTCAACATCATCATATCAAAGTTCTGAAACCATGTTGGCAACATAATGTGGTAGTAGAACTGAACTAGGCTTGTATCCATCAAACTTATATGGTACTACTGATTAGTAACTCGTGATCCTGATAGAGAGAACAGATCCTAATTCCTTAACCCCCGGTGGAAGAATGGACTGACTCAGATCAGAATGTCATAAGATATAAGGAGTAAAAAGAGCCTTACGTTCCATCCCACAAACAATTCCCCTACATATAACTAAAGAATTTCTAGACTCAACATCGACCAGTTTGGCTTGGAGAACCTACAGGCAGTCCGGCTCTGATGCCAACGCTGTCAGGACCCCGACTCGATGTCACATCGATCTAGCTGGTAACACCTCATATCACTTTGTGGCCTCACGCACGGTATCCCCACGGGTGTCGTCTTACCTTTTCCCGGGACCGTTTGCGCCTTTTGGCTCACGTATATGATAGTGTCGCTAGCATCCATATGATAAAGAGCCCGGGCTGACATGACTAGTCGTAAACCCAAAGTGGCACAGACTTACCGGGACAGGCATCCATGACCCAGCTTCGAACGTGTCGGTCATCAGCAAGTGGGTCCGGGCTGTAGCACTGGGCTAGCAGGACTCCGGTAAACCGGGCTGTAGCAGGCTAACATGACTCCGGTACTCAAAGCGTGACATTTCCCCGAAGGGACAGACACAGGAACGAAGAAGGACACATGCCGGCCAGCCTAAGTGTTCCAGAGCAGTAGCAAGCTACCATGGCTCAGCGGTAACACTAGGAGACATTTCCCGGTAAGAGAGGCTACTAAAGATAAACAACTAGATAGTCAGATCCCACACATACCAAGCATTTCAATCATACACACAATATGCTCGATATGTGCAAATACAACGAAGCATCACAACATGACTCTATGACACAAGCACTTTATTTAAGGCTCAGGGAGCCATACATATCATACACAAAGGTACGGGTCTCACGACCCAACATACAGGTCATACAGTCATACAAGCCAGCAGCGGAAGTACATTGTCTGGGTACAGACAACTAGTAAAATAAAAGAGGCTTGTAAAGCCTAGCTATACTACGTGGTCCATCACAAGCTCAGGGTCACCACCTGGGTCTTTAGCCTACTCGTTGATGTCAACGTCTACATAGAACCCATCAGAAGGGGTTGCAGCGTCTTCTGTAAAAATGTAGATTATAGCAACATGAGTACAAAGGTACTCAGCAAGACTTACATCAGATCCTACATACATGCATAGTATCAAGAAGGGTTGGTGGAGTTATTGCAGCAAGCTAGCTTTGACTCTTGGCTAGACTATCCTACGATACTCCAACTTGAAATGGTTTTGCGTACACGAGTCCACTACTCACCACTTCAATACACTACCGAGGATCCACCTCCGTCTTCCTACAGAAGAGCCATCCTCGGCACTCACACTTATCTTGAGGCTTTTAGTAGTTTCCATTTACTTGTCTATGAACTGTATAGGCAACCAAGTAGTCCTTTACCGCGGACGCGGCTATTCGAATAGATCATGTTAACCCTGCAGGGGTGTACTCCTTCATACACGCTCTCACCACTTATCGTCGTTTACACGACATGTACTCGGCAACCTTCAAGCGGAAGCCCAACGTGGGTGTCGGCCACGACCTACCTAATCACCTAAGCCTCCAGTCCAGGTTTATCGCCTATTCAGGTTCCATCCGCAGGGAGTCCGGCCGAGGTTTCCCATACGGCCCCGAACGATGTGAACAGGGTTCCCGGGATACCTAACGGGTATTCGGTACACCGTGCCACGTACCTACCGCATCACAGCCCACCCCTACGGTCAGCGTTGTCCACGGCCTCCAGTAGGCTACAAACACCAGAAACTACTTGCAACTCCTGGACGGAGAACTAGGGTGAATAAGAAGTCGAGAGGGTCCATTGGTTTCGGGCCCAATGCATGGTAGTAGCTGATTCTTAAATCACACATACAGATCTCAGTGCTTAAGGTCGGCTTCAATGAAACAACCCACCATGTACTCCTACATGGCCTCTCATCGATACCTTTACCAAATCGTGTTCACCACACCACTCTCATTACCGACATAATCATTTCACTCTAGCCCATCACCCAGATGAACCAGACCTGACACGACTCTAAGCATAGCAGGCATAGCAAGGTAGGAACAAAACATACATATGGCTCAATCAACTCCTACACATGCTAGTGGGTTTCATCTAGTTACTGTGGCAATGACAGGTCATGCAGAGGAAATGGGTTCAACTACCGTAGCACACAGCAGTTTGAATCGCGTTGTCTTAATGCAGTAAAAGAGAGCAGGAGCGAGAACATGGGATTGTATCGATATGATCAAATGGTTGGTTGCTTGCCTGATGGTTCGATGCTCGGATATGATTCTTCGTTAGGGTAATCACGGTACTCCTCGGAGACAGAACCTGTCGCAAAGGACATCGGTACACAAGCATCACCAAACAATGTGCAACAATATGATGCATGCATGAAACATGGCAATATGAGTGTGTTGGGCTAATGCAACTAAAACCAGAAGGGTTTGAACAAATTTGAATCAAAGATTCAAATTTCAAACTCAAACATGGCCTTTTTAAATGCTTTTCCTTATTCTGCTTAAAACATCAATTTAACTTGTTTGATCATGCATGAAAATAGTACAGATGGATAGATTGGATTTTTCTGATCATTTTTCATATATAATTTGTCCAATTTGGAGTTACAGAATAAAAGTTATGAATTTTTGAAGTTTAATTAATATTCTGGAATTTCCTGATTTAATTTAAATCCAAAAAATCAATTACTGCGTCAGCCTGACGTCAGTGTGACGTCAGCAGGTCAACTGCGGCTGGCTGAAGTCAAACCTGACGTGTGGGGGCCACACGTCAGTGACAGGGGGGTTAAACAGGTTTAAATTAATCCTAATTAGGGATTAGTGGCGCTGGGGCCCACTGTCAGTGTCAGGGGGGTTGACTAACAGTAGTTAGCGCTAACCTAACCACCTGGCCGACAGGGCCCACGCGTCAGTGACCCTGGGGGGTCAAACCCCAGGTCGGACAAGTCAAACCCCACCGGCGACATGACGCCGGCGAGGTCCGAGACGGCGGCGAAAGTGCTTTTTGCCATTCCGGCAACCAAATGGACGGCGGAAGGCATCTACGTGTTGCTGAGGTTGAGCCGCGACTATTGGTGGTGGTGGTTGGGCTCGGGGTGGCCGGAGTTGACGACGGCGAGCTCGGCTGCGGCGGCCGGAGTTCGGGTGCGGTCGGAAACGGCGTTGCAGGGCGTTAGGGGAGGTGTTGGTGCGTGCTACGTGCTCCTAGTGAGGTGTGGAGCACGATGGTGTGCTTGGTTGGGCGCTACGGCGACCGTGGCCACGACGGCGACATCGTCGGCGGCGTGGAGCTCTCGGCCGAGGTGGGGCTAGGGCCTAGAGGTCGGGAGAGACCAGGGAAGAAGGGGGAAACGCTCCGGGGGCTCACCGCGGTTGCAGTGGGCGTCGAAGCGGGCTCGGGGACGCGCCGGAGACGACGAATTTGACGGCGACGGTGGTCGGAGTCCGAAGAGGGGAACGGCGACGTGGCGGCGATGCAGGGCTTCCGGGGAGCTGTGGAGCGGTGGGGAGGAAGAGGGAGTTGTGGCGGAGCTTCTGAGCTAGTCGGGGGAGCGAGGGGTGGAAGACGACGGAGGGCTACAGCGCTGGGCTGGGTCGGCTGCTGGCTGGGCCGGCCAGCTGGCTGGGCCGCACAGGGAGGAGCCCAGGTAAGTTTTTTTTCCTTTTTCTTTCTGTTTCTGTTTTTATTTAATATATCTGCAACTTTGTTGAATTAAATAAAATACCTAGGCAACTTCAAAAATCACCAAACTATTCCTGGCCCATAGTTGGATTAATTCCAACATGAAACATTTTAGTTTGGAGATATTTGAGCATTTAAATATTTTATATTATTTTAAATGCCCAAATTCAAATATTTATGATTTAATTCAAAAACCCTAGGATGGCCTAGGAAAATGTGCACCACTTTTGGCAGAGGTTCTGAACCAAGACAAAAATGATGGGCATTTTAGAAGGGCATTTCAGGTTCATTGAAAAATTATTTTAGTAACCCTAGTTGGTTTCAGAGGGGACTGGGGGTTCTGTCATCCCCATTTCAAGTTTCTGATGAATGAGTAAACATGATGCAACACTCTAATGCATGACTAGCTAGGGTGTGACACCGCCGGTCAGGACTTGATCGATAATGAAGGGGCCCTCCCATTTGGGCTTGAGCTTGTCCTTTTTCTTGTCCGGCAGGCGTAGAACTAGTTCGCCAACATTGTAAGTCTTGGCCCGTACTTCTCTGCTTTGATATCTTCGAGCCTGCTGCTGATAGAATGCGGAACGGGCCTTGGCGACGACGCGTTCTTCCTCCAATGCGTCCAAGCTGTCCTCCCGATCCAGTTCGGCCTCTCTTTCTTCATACATGCGCACTCGAGGTGGGTCATGAATAATGTCGCAGGGCAGAACTGCCTCTGCGCCGTATACCATAAAAATGGTGTGAATCTGGTAGTACGGTTGGGCGTTGTCCGCAGCCCCCAAAGCACGGAGTCGAGCTCCTCTAACCAGTGCGTGTCAGATTTCGTAAGTGACCCCACTAGTATGGGTTTAATGCCGCTCATTATTAGACCATTTGCTCGTTCCACTTGACCGTTGGTTTGAGGATGATAGACTGAAGCGTAATCAAGCTTAATGCCCATGTTTTTGCACCATGATTTATCCTCGCCGGCCGTAAAATTCATGCCGTTACCGGTGATGATGCTGTGGGGGACACCAAAACGGTGTACTACCCCGGAGATAAAGTCTATCACTGGTCCGGACTCTGCCATTTTGACTGGTTTGGCCTCTATCCATTTGGTGAATTTGTCCACCATGACCAATAAGTACCTTTGCTTGTGGGTTCCTCCTTTAAGGGGTCCAACCATTCAAGCCCCCAGACCGTGAACGGCCAGGTAATGGGTATAGTTTTGAGGGCGGTGGGTGGCATATGGCTCTGATTAGCAAAGAGCTGACAACCGACGCATCTTTGGACTAAGTCCTGAGCATCTGCCCGGGCCGTCGGCCAATAAAATCCTGTACGGAATGCCTTTCCTACAAGGGCCCGAGCTGCGGCGTGGTGTCCGTCTAGTCCGGCATGAATTTCAGCCAGAAGGTTTCGCCCTTCTTCTTCGGAGATACACCTTTGAAGGACTCCGGTTGTGCTTTTCTTATAGAGTTCTCCCTCATAGACCTTGTAGGCTTTAGATCGCCGGACTATGCAGCGGGCCTCATTTTGGTCTTCGGGAAGTTCCTGCCTAAGCAAGTAGGCTAGGAATGGTTCTGTCCATGGGGCAATTACTGCCATTATGTCGTGGGCTGAAGGTGTTGTGTCATCGGCTGAATCACCGGTTGGCGCGGTTTTTTCCGGTTTGTCGTTTCCGGACTCCTCTTCCCATAGTACGGATGGCTTAAAGAGCCGTTCCAGGAAGATGTTTGGAGGGACAGCGTCACGTTTTGCTCTGATGTGTGCCAGTACGTCGGCTGCTTGGTTATTATCTCGGGCTACGTGATGGAATTCAAGTCCTTCAAACCGAGCTGACATTTTTAGGACAGCGTTGCGATATGCTGACATTTTCGGATCCTTGGTGTCAAAGTCTCCATTTATTTGGGATATTGCAAGGTTTGAATCCCCGCGCACCTCTAGGCGTTGAATGCCCATGGAGATTGCCATCCGGAGACCATGTAAAAGGGCCTCGTATTCGGCTGCATTGTTGGAGTCCGTGTACATTATTTGAAGTACGTATTGGACTGTGTCCCCGGTCGGGGACGTCAGGACGACGCCAGCCCACAGTCCGGCCAACATTTTAGAGCCGTCGAAGTGAATAATCCAATTGGAGTATGTGCCGTACTCTTTAGGGAGTTCGGCTTCGGTCCATTCAGCGACAAAGTCAGCCAAGACTTGTGACTTTATAGCTCGCCGAGGTTTGTAAGTTATATCGAATGGTAAGAGCTCAATGGCCCATTTTGCAATCCTGCCCGTTGCGTCGCGGTTGTTTATAATGTCATTGAGTGGTACTTTGGAGGCCACTGTTATCGAACACTCTTGAAAGTAGTGTCGGAGCTTCCGGGATGCCATGAACACCGCATATGCTATCTTTTGATAGTGCGGGTAACGGGACTTGTAGGGAGTTAACACAGTGGATACGTAGTACACTGGCTTTTGAAGAGGGAATTTATGCCCTTTCTGATTCTCGTTCGACGACGAGTACCGTGCTTATGACTTGATGTGTTGCTGCGATGTATAACAACATTGGTTCGCCCAGGTTGGGCGCAGCCAGGACCGGATTTGTTGCTAATATGGCCTTTATTTCTTCGAGTCCGGCAGTGGCAGCATCCGTCCACTCGAAGTGTTCGGTGCGCCTAAGGAGGCGATAGAGGAGCAATGCCTTTTCTCCTAGATGGGAGATAAAGCGGCTTAGAGCCGCCACGCATCCAGTCAATTTTTGTATTTGCTTGAGGTCTTTTGGGATATCTAGCTGTGACAGAGCTCGGATCTTGGCTGGATTTGCTTCAATTCCTCTACCGGATACAATGAAGCCCAGCATCTTTCCGGCTGGTACGCCGAAAACGCATTTTTCCGGATTTAGCTTGATGTCATATGCTCTGAGGTTGTCGAATGTAAGCCTCAACTCATCTACTAGAGTTTCGACGTGTTTGGTTTTGACGACTATGTCGTATACGTATGCCTCAACTGTTTTGCCGATCTGGGTGGCCAGACATGTTTGCATCATGCGCTGATATGTTGCGCCGGCGTTTTTAAGTCCGAAGGGCATCGTGTTGAAGCAGAATGGTCCATATGGAGTGATGAATGCCATTGCGGCTTGGTCTGCTTCCGCCATCTTGATTTGATGATAGCCAGAGTATGCGTCGAGGAAGCACAATGAATCGTGCCCTGCAGTGGCATCGATTATTTGGTCGATGCGGGGGAGGGGGAAGGGATCCTTTGGGCAAGCCTTATTGAGGTCTTTAAAATCGACGCATAGGCACTAGGATTTGTCCTTCTTTGGTACCATTACCAGGTTTGCTAGCCAATCCGGATGTTTGATATCCCTGATGAATCCGGCTTCCAATAGTTTGGCTAGCTCTTCTCCCATTGCCTGTCTTTTGGGTTCGGAGAATCGTCGAAGAGCCTGTTTGACTGGCTTGAATCCTTTTAGGATGTTTAGGCTGTGTTCTGCCAACCTGCATGGGATTCCGGGCATATCCGAGGGGTGCCAGGCGAAAATGTCCCAATTTTCTCGAAGGAATTCTCGCAGTGCGGCGTCTACATCAGGGTTCAATTGTGCCCCGATGGAGGCCGTCTTTGTTGGGTCCGTTGGATGGACCTGGAATTTTACTATTTCATCCGCTGGTTTAAAGGAGGTGGACTTGGATCTCTTATCGAGTATCACATCGTCCCTATTCACCGTAGAGCGCAGCGCGGTGAGTTCTTCTGCCGCTAGGGCTTCGGATAGTGCCTCCAGGGCTAATGCGGCTGTCTTGTTTTCGGCGCGCAGTGCTATGTCCGGATCACTAACGAGAGTGATTATTCCGCTGGGCCCAGGCATTTTGAGCTTCATGTACCCGTAATGGGGTACGGCTTGAAAAATTGTGAATGCCTCTCGTCCTAATATAGCATGATATCCGCTGTTGAACGGGGCCACTTGGAACGTGACTTCTTCGGATCTGTAATTGTCCGGCGAGCCGAACACCACATCGAATGTGATTTTTCCGGTGCAGCGTGCTTCCCGGCTAGGGATTATTCCTCTGAAGGTTGTGCTGCTTCGCTCAATACGGCTCCAGTCTATTTCCATTTTTTGAAGAGTTTCCTCCTATATGAGGTTTAATCCGCTGCCGCCATCCATGAGGACCTTTGTAAGTCGAAAGATGTCCACTATCAGACTAAGTACTAGTGCAGCTGGTGCTCGGGCTGTTCGGAATTTAGGTTCGTCGCTGGCGTTGAAGGTGATGGTTGTGTCTCTCCATGGATTTGTTGTTGCTACTTGGTAGACTTCGGCGAGGCTGCGGATTGTTCGTTTTCGCATATTATTTGATGCAAAAGTCTCGAACACTGTTGATACCGTGCCGGTATTGTTGGAGTGGTTTTCCGGGGCTAGAAGCTCCTCGCCACTTTTGGCCACCTGCCGTAATATCCAACATGCTCGAAGGCTATGTGTTGGGACAGCGTCCTCTGTACTGTGAATTTTACATGGTCCGCTAAGCCATCCCTCCAGTACGGTTCCGTGCCCTCTATGGGGTTTTTGCTTTTTGGTTTTTGTGTCAGGTGCCTGAGTGTAATGCATCCTTTTGTTGCGGACTAGGGTTGTGTTCGGAGCCGGATTGTCCCAAAACTTATTTTCGGTTTTCCAGAAACTCTCCATCGCAAAGTACTTTCGTACTATGGACGCCAGGTCGGCGAAGCGTGTAATTTCACGACGGCTGACGGCGTTCAAGATTCCCTCGTCCGTGCAATTATTGCAAAAAATTGAGATTGCGTTTTCCTCTCGGCAGTCCGTTATCCTGTCCATAACCAGGAGGAATCTGGCCCAGTAGTGATGTACTGTTTCGTCGGGCTCTTGCTGAATTAGAGATAGATCGCATATGTCTGGGCGGGTGGGTGGAATTAAGTCCGGAACCCTGCCCATCTCGAGGCTCGAAGGCCGGGAAGTTTCCAAATTTGGAAGCTTGGATTGCTGTCCAACGAGTCCGGGACGATGCCTGATTTTAAGTTCAATGCTCGATCGAAGTCCGTCCCTCCGCGGGAATCCGGCATGGAGGGTTCGGGAGCCCGGACATGACTAGTTTTCAATATAGGAGAAGAGTCGCCGCATTGTTCCTCTACCACTGTGACTTGGTGGGTGACCTGGGGAGAGTTAATCTCTCAAAGATCGGTTTTAAGCCCAATCTGATTGTAGTCTGTAGCAACTCCCAGGGCGGCGATGCGATCCAAGAGCTCGTTGACAGACGAGAGCTCTATTGGATCCAGCTGCTCGGCAAATTCCGAGCTAACGTGAAGATTGCTTTTGACGACTTGAGAAGTCATTGTTGAAGCAGTGGCCGGACAGGCGGTCATAAGAAAACCACCTAGCCGGATAGTTTGGCCGGCGGCCAAGGCCCCTTTGGCGAAAATACCGTCCTTGAAGACGGGCGGAGGCATCCTTCCTATCGGCGACGGCACAGAGGAACTCTCAATGAAAGCACCAATGTCGGTGTCAAATCCGGCGGATCTCGGGTAGGGGGTCCCGAACTGTGCGTCTAGGCGGATGGTAACAGGAGACAAGGGACACGATGTTTTACCCAGGTTCGGGCCCTCTTGATGGAGGTAAAACCCTACGTCCTGCTTGATTAATATTGATGATATGGGTAGTACAAGAGTGGATCTACCACGAGATCAAGGAGGCTAAACCCTAGAAGCTAGCCTATGGTATGATTGTTGTAATGGAGGTTATGTCCTAGGACTAAAGCCCTCCGGTTTATATAGACACCGGAGAGGGCTAGGGTTACACAGAGGCGGTTACAATGGTAGGAGATCTACATATCCGTATTGCCAAGCTTGCCTTCCACGCCAAGGAAAGTCCCATCCGGACACGGGACGGAGTCTTCAATCTTGTATCTTCGTAGTCTTGGAGTCCGGCGGACGATGATAGTCCGGCTGTCCGGACACCCCCTAGTCCAGGACTCCCTCAGTCCCTCCAACTTTTTTAGCATTATTACTTCGTCCCTCCAACTCAACTGCGGGAAATTTGCAACTTTGTGATTTGACGCCTCATTGCTCGTTACTACGCCGGCGCCATGACTGTGGTGCTTCACCTCGGCTGCTCTGCACTGTATTCCGTTATGGCACGTGGACCTGGTAGCTTGATGCCCCACATGTAGGCGGAAGGGACTAGAAGATTTATGAAAGCGAGCGCTCCGTCTTACACAGAGGAGTACACGACACGACGGCTCAGTGAACTATCACTTGTACTGTATAGTACTATAGTTTTGCTATTTCGCACGATCCATCGATACAAACCCGATTAAACAGGAAAGGGCGGGATTTTTCCCGCGTGGTAGACGATACTGGCCATACATTTCAAAGGCAATTTTAATGTGTGCAAACTGAATAATTAAGGCCTTTCCCAGTGCTCCACGGTGTATAGGTGCTAAGGATGCCACATAGGCAGAAAAATGATGGGGCAAAGCAATTAAAGAGGAGAGAGAGGATTATGGTGACCCCAACAAGAACCAATGCTAAGCACGTGAACCTAGACAAAAAGACTACCAACCAATACATGAAGGAGTTTTATTACTAAACAATTAAATAGAGAAGGCTTAGCTACAAAACCTAAGCACCGATGCATTGGGTACTTTAGTTGCTAAGCATTTTAATGCACTTAGCACCCCACTTTAGCACCAATGCATTGGGAGAGGTCTAAGTAACAATATGATAGCTAGTAAAACTAAAAACACATATGATTTATTATGTTAGAGTGTAGTAGTAGTGATGTATTGCATAGTTGTTAGATGTAACATGCGAGAATGTGTAGAGATGTAGTTTTGGAGGGCCTACACAGAGAAAAGCGTAATACGGTAACCGAACTTCAGAATAAGCTGATTACAGACACTATATACGTTTTGCGGTGATTATACGGTCACTTTCTCACGGTTCAGCATCGGATTGCACTCTGTTGACCGGCCAAATAGTCTGCGTGGCGCCATGTTGACTAGTTAAATTGACATGTTCCTTGTGGGTCCCACCTGTCAGTTCGCACAGGGAAAAGGTCAGATAAACACAAATTTATGCAGGCGCGACAAGACTCCAACCCATGCATGGGAATCACCTGGTTGTGTATGTGTCTGTTAGGGCCTGATGTGTGCGCATGCACGTGTAGGTTGAGCACTTGAGCGTGAGAGTGTGTGTTGGTCGTGTGGTGTACTGGTGTGTGCATGCATGCATGCGTGTGTGCGTGTGAGTGTTGCGGGCGTGAGTGGCTGCGTGTGTACGTGTGAGTGTTGCGTGCGTGCGTGGGTGCATGTGTTTGTGTGAGTGTTGCGTGCATGCAGTTCATGTGCATGCATGCGTGTGTGTATAATCACCACACTAGCTCTTGTGTGTTAAAGCAGACGACTCAGCATACCAATACAAGGCCATATTGTCCGTTGTGCCCACGGTCACGACTTCGAACCACCGTCCAAATATTTTTTTGACGTTTGTTGTCATTCTTACTAGCAAGATGCCCGTGTGTTTCATGTAACATCAAGATGCATTTGTATGACTAGTTTATCTTGTGAGAGAAAAGGATGAACGAGGGAAGGCCTTATTTGCAAATGTGGAGAGGTGTGTGGGTACCTTTTTGCAAAATTGCCATAGTTTTTTTCCTATTCGTCAGATATAAATCGCACGGCCTATATTGTAGGATGGCAGGCACACCATCATCACCAACTATGTCTTTTATAAGAGTGTATTTTATGTATTTTATAAGAGTGTAGATGTAGAGTAGATACAAGCCGACAGGTGGGCACGATGGTAGTGAGATAATGTGATGCAACACTAGAGGTGCCACGTGGAGCGTTTAACTGGTCAACTAGTCATGTCATGAGCAAATACAGAGTTGTACTGTGAGCCCGTGACTGTATAATAACCACTAAATGTAAATGGTGACCGTAATGAGTGGATTCTGAAGTCCAACGTACGTATCGTGCTTTCACTTCAAATACAATGATCGTCATTGCATATATCGCGAGAGAAAGATGAAACATGCATGAATTCTCTCGGGACTTACTTTTACAGGACCTGGAGATAGTTTTGTGTGCATACATGAAAGGGGCGTACAGGGGGGTATGCGATGGAGAGAGAGATGCTCTTCGTTTCTCTTTATTATGACTAACTTTGTATATAGTATAAAAATATACAAATTCACAGTGCGAAATAAATATCATTGTGGGCACCATGCAATGCAAATTAGCGTTCGTACTCCTCCATATAACTTTGTAATGTTGTATATATGTAGAAACTCTAAAATAATTTTTTGGCCACACTTTATTCAAAAGGAATGTTGTATGTGAAATAAACTTGAAGAGAGGGCTTTTTAGATCAATGGGGTACGTGATGTAACATGTGTGAATGTGTAGTTGATGCATTTGGCGGGGCCTAGAGAGGTATGTGTGTGTACTACGTATTCAAGAGAGGCATGGATAGAGGGGCCGACGGGGGGCGTGGGAGAGATAGCACGAGAAATGAGAGTGGTCTAGAGAGAGAGAGAGACGAATATGACGTCACGACGAGATATTCCATTCCCTTGAGTGTGTATATGCAAGGGGGGAGGAAATAGAGGCACTAGGAGAAAAAAAATTTGTGTGTGGTGTTTGTGTTGGTATGTGTGGGTGTGAGAAGATAATGAGACGTGGGGGCAGAGGGTGTGTCACCGCGTGAGGTCTGATGGGTCAAGATGAGGCCCTTCGTTCGGTTCCGTCCTGCGCCACATTGGTCGGCCCGTGACGCATTTAGGAAGACCCATGGATGACTAGTCGTACAAGACAAAGATAGCAGAATTGTGAAGGACTCTGTGTCCAATGACAAAGCCGGCTAGGATTTGTAACCCTAGGTTCTCGGACTAAGGTAACCCCTTTATCTTTGATATTACTATTCATCCAACCTAACTTTAAGGGGCATCCTACAGAATGCTCTGCTAGAATCATACTCGTCGATTAGGAAGAGAGGTGTGAGACAATGCGTGAGAGACAGGCCTAAAGATAATGTGCGTACATGAGACACGTAGGCAGGTCCATGTATATAGAAAGGGTCAATGGGGATTGTGTGTGTATGCTTGCGAGAGGAAGAGTGCTTGTGATAAAGGTTAGTGAAAACAGTTGTAAATGGTTACGAGAGGGAGGGAGGGTTATATCTAGAGCATGTGTGCGAGAAAGACACATCGAGAGAGAGTGTGTGAGCATGTGTGAGAGACCACCGATGGAGAGTGAAACTACACGTAAAATACTGCTGTACACATTGATTAAAGATATAAATTGTAACCAAATATTAGGATGGGATCATGATATTTGCAATTCGCGTAAGGAGCGGTCATTGATCCATCAGACATCTAGATTCTATCGAATTTGAGCATGCCTATGTTATTATTCAACACAATTGATCCACATAGTTAGTATTTTGAACTCCATACAATGCATCGCTTTAGCAATCGAATATAAACGTGAGTATAGTTCATGTTGTGTGTGTAAAGCACATTATACATACGAAAATTACACAATGAACATTATAAATAGCTACCTATGAACTAGCATACATTTGAATTCAACTTAAGGTGGTTTAAAAAAATCGAATTCAACATGAAGTCCATTCAATTATTTGAATTTGATATCGTGGCATTTGTAAATCATACCTAAATTATGGGGGCACCAATCTTTGCTCTGATTTTGTACATAATAGCATATGTAGTCGTGTACAAAATAGATTCAAATTTAGCTCCTCCATTCCAAAATAATCGTAGTTATAGGATTTTCAAATGTCAAAATTTCAAAAAGAAGCGGATAATTTAATGAGGTTTTCATACATACAAGGTCAAATATAACGTTGTCTATTTAGGTCAATCCTCATAGTTCAAGAGTACTCTAAACGTGAATGCTTGTGTTTCAAAATTTCGAACGAAGCGCCAAAAGAGCCTCTACTCGCCCGAAACCGTGTGAGACCAATGTTTGGTAGTACAAGGAAATTACTTTTCTAATAACTCCGACCCGTGAAACCTACCGGCCCGATGTCCAAAGGTCTAAACCGGGGTAGGTTTGTAGCTTCATCTAGACGCCACGCAACCGCCTCCGAAAAACATTCATACACAATGGCCGCCTAAGCACACATGCGCGCAGCCGAAATCGCTCCCGCCCACTATTTGGGACACATGGGATTACCATCCTCCCCCCGACCCTCAGTAGGTTCGAAATTTAAGAGGGGGGCAAAGTTTGTACTTTCCCCAAATTTCAAACAAGCGCGTCCCATCTTCTGTTCAAAAAAGCCAAA